>NW_025204532.1:1828-3294 GCF_004010195.1 Chiloscyllium plagiosum | reverse complement strand
TTTTTTTGAAAGTCCTCCACTGCTCACCAGTTGTACCAGTTTGATTCCCGTTTACTTTAACCATTTCCTCCTCATTCATTGTGGTCCCCGTTGTACATGCACAAGAGCCTGGGATTGGATTTTAACTTCACACTCTCCATCTAAATTCGAAATCCAACCATACTGGGATCACTCCTTCCAAGGGGATCCCTAATGATGAGCTCATTCATTATTCCTGCCTCATTACACAAGGCCAGATCGAGGAGAACTTGCTCCCTCACCGCTTCTGTTATGTACTGTTCAAGGAAACTATTGCGGATGCACTCAACGAATTCCTCCTCAAGGCTACTCTGACCGAGCTGGGTCGACCAATCTCGAAGGGAGATTGAAATCCCGCATGATAAGAGCCGGCCCATTTTGACCGCCTGGAGTTATTTCTTTGTTTATTGCCCGCCCCAGGGTGATGTTATTATTTGGTGGCCGAGAGACTAGGCCTAGCAGAAAATCTTTTCTTAGAATTTCTAATTTCCACCCAAATGGATTCATGCTCATTCTTCCTGGTACCCATAACACTTCGCAACACTGCCCTGATATCAGAGCGACGCCACCTTCTATACACTCCTGTCTGTCCTTCCGAATAGTCTGTTACCCCGAGATATTTACCTCCCAGTTGTGACCATCCTGTAACCATATCTCTGTAATGGTTCCTAAATCGTATTAATTTGTGATGATTTGTGCCAGTCACTCTCTAACCTTGTTCCGAATACTGCCAGCATTTAGGTAAAGTGTCTTCATGATGGCTTTGTTCCCTCATAATTTCCAACGTCTCAAATAATATTTCCTGGGTTTCCCTTCCTTTTTGCTAGTTGTTTCTCCTCACCTGTCTATTGACATTCTCCCTCCTCAGTATCCAAGGGCCAAAACACACCTTCCAGGTGCAGTAACACTTTCCCTGCCCTTCGCACAATCCCGTTGAATACATTCACTGCTTGCTCGGTAGTTCCACTATCTTGGGAAATGAAGTGTGGACTGGAGGACCACTTTGCAGAACATCCAAATTATGTCTTCAAGACAGACCTAGAGCTTCCACTCTCCTGCCCCTTGAACAGCACACCCTGTTCCTTGGCCAAAATTTCTTTCTCAGGCTTGCTGCAGTGCTCCATTGAAGCTCAGCACATGCTTAAGGAAGAACACTTCATTTTCCGTGCGGGGATTCCGCTTCCCCCCAGACTCCATATCCATTTCCATATTTTTAGGGACTGAACTCCTCCATCTCCTAGCTCCCTACTGCACCCACAGGTCTTGTTATCACATAGTCAGCCATTGCATATACCTATGGGGGAGTGGCAAAGAGAGATGGGGAAGGAGGGGGGAAGGAGAGGGGAGAAAGGACGGGGGAAGGGGGAAGTGTGGGGAGGGAGGAGAGAGGAGAAAGTAGTGAAGAGGGGGCATGAGATGGGGAAGGAGAGGCGTGGAGAAGGAGTGAA
>NW_025204532.1:0-1316 GCF_004010195.1 Chiloscyllium plagiosum | reverse complement strand
GAAACCAGAAGGGACAGAAAACCAATCAAGTGAGAGGAACTAAAAGCAATGGAGTTGTTGGAGGGAGATCACAGGAAGTGACACCTTTGCCTACAGCAAAGAACCTAAGACCAGGAGGCAGTGTTTCTCCCTTTCTTCCGACTTTACAGCGTGAAAAGACCGTTCGGCCCATCTGCAGTGCGGGTCTTTGGATTTCCATCTATTCCAGTCCCAGTTCCCACAAACCTGCGTTTCTGATGTTACCAGGGCGAGTCTAAATGGGATTCTCCCTGTGAGCTTAAATGACACAACAATGGGACTGAAGTTGGACATGGTCACATTATGTTGTATCACCGCCGAGGAACTCAACCTCATATTTACCCACAGAGGGTGACAAACAGAGGGCTCAGGATTAGTCCCGCTCCATATGCTTCACATCCGCCAGTTTCCCCGACCAGCTCACCGCAGCTGGGCAAAGAGGTCTGCAGCACAGAAAATGCCTTTCGGGCCATCAAGTCTGCACCAGTCGAAGACTGGCCCCTGACTGTTTTCATCTCGTTTACCAACGGTTGGCTCGTAGCTTCAACAAAGTTGGGATGGAATTGTTCAACTCATAGTGTCTCAACTTTCTCTGGGGATTTCTGCGTGTTGTACCCTGAAAGGCAGAGGGTTGCGGATTGCCACCATTCCCAACTGTCTGGAATGTCTTTTTTCCCTTCTCCTGTGTTTTGATGGTGAAAGATGAAGATAGGGTGTAATCTCCCTTTTTATTTGTTGATATTACTGAATCACAACCGGTAGGATTCCAGGCTGTGAGGGTAAAGCCAAATGAATTTCAAGCTCATTGCCTTAAACACGCATCGACCACTACAGAACCACACTTTCCAGGTGTCTCTCATTGTGGAGCTGAGGAAGAGTGAATCATTATCGGGTTTGTTTGAATCCATTCACTTCACAGTTTGCAAAAGCGTTAAATTTTGGTGCATGGTCGGCCTGGTTGTATCATCCTGATAGATGGAACGGACATTCATTTAACACCAAGAACAGGAATTGCAAGAGAAACTCAGCAGATCTTACAGCATCTATGCAGAGAAAATCAGAGACAACATTTCAAAACTTCATCAGAACTCGGTAATCTCCCACAGGTACTGCCAAACCCGTTAGATTCGACAGCAGTTTCTGTTTTTGCTTCAGATTCCAAGAATCCACAGTTCGTTACATTAACCACTAAAGCAATGCAGAAACCTCTTTGTGGTTCGTCACACGAAAGGGTTCCGTTTGGAGAACATTTTCATGACCCCATTCGACACACGAAACTGTGCAGCATCTAAAACAGA
>NW_025204531.1:4441-9535 GCF_004010195.1 Chiloscyllium plagiosum | reverse complement strand
CAATAACTATTGCTCTGCTCTTCTCCACCCTTTTAAAGGGAAAAAAACCTACCCGGCTGCCCCTCTGGTCTTCGTCACTTCCCCCTGCTGCTCCCGCTCTTTCTGTGAAGAGAAACAAAACCACCGCTGCCCGCTACCGGTAAGTAATTTTAAAACAAACTGTCTCACCTTAGCTGTAGCCTTCCGGGTTCTTTTAAACTCAGCTGCTGCTTGCTGATACCATCTTCTATATCATTAACATATATTGTAAAAAGCTGTGGTCCCAGCACGGATCCCTGCGGTCACTGCCTGCCATTCCGAAATTGTAGGGATTGGCCAACTTCCTGATTCAGTGTGGGGTTGGATGCCCACACAAAACCTCTAGCATAAGGGAGTCTCACTCTTGATAAACAGAATAAGTCTAAAAGCGACTGCAGGGGAGTGGGACAGAGGGCAGAGTGAGTCAACTGGAAATTCTGTTCAAGTGGGAATTTGCGACAAAGGGGAAAAGAGGTGTTTTAGCTAAGGTCTACAGCAAGTAGTAAACTCTCCAGGATGAGAGGTGAGTGGGGGAGGATCGAGAGGCTGCCCAAAAGTGAGACCAACAGCAGTGTGACAACACAAAACACATGATGATGTGAATGCAGGGAAATGAGCTAAAAGGAGAGTATATTCAGTCTTTAAAGTAGAAGAAAAGTCTTTGGACCTCGACTGTTCATCTTCTTCTCTCTTTCCTTATATTTTATTTTATAAAAATGCAAAGATTGGGGATTTAATTTACAAATTAAATCCAATAGTATAGTAATGTCAGGACAGGTGATGTGTTGCTGCTCCATCATGTGGGAGCTGCTGGACATCAAGGTGATTAAGAGCAAACACATGAGCAACAAGGGCTGGCAGCTCAATGAATTCTAAATCCAAATTGAGGAGCTGGAATCAGAGCTGCAGACGGTGCACTTCGTCAGGGAAAAGGTCAATTATCTGGACAGTTCCCTCCAGAGGAGAACCTCACCCTTCAGATTAGCTAATTTAAGATTGGCCTGTGGTCAGGGATAGGAGGGTGTGGCTGCAGGTGAGGCAGGTATTCAGGCAGAGGGAGTTATAATTAAGGAACCTTGGACCCTGGAATTGCCCAACATTTATGAGATTCTTGCAAGCTGTGTGGATAAGCATGAGGATTACAGGGTGAGTGAGGGAATGGAACACGTTACAGTGTACAGGCAGCCCTTCAAATGAGGAATGCCGTTGTGGTAGAGGACAGAATATTTAGAGGGACAGTGAGGGAGTCTTGAAGGCTGTGTCACCTGCCTAGTGCTAGGCTTAAAGAATTACCTTCAAGTTGGAAGAGGAGCTTGGAGAGGGTGAGAAAAGATCCAGCTTTCATCACTGAAATAAAACAACGATCTGTGGATGCTGGAGATCTGAAAGAAAATTAGAAATTGCTGGAGAAACTCAACAGGTCTGGCAGCATCTGTGGGAAGAAGGCAGAGTTAACTTTTTGAATCTGGTGACTCTCCATCAGACCTGACGAGGATCCAAGCAAAGCACAAATCAAAACGAGTCCTCATCAGAGGAAGATAGTCATTTGATATCAACGGCTGCAATGCCAAATGAAGGCTGCAGCTTTGGGAGATTCTCAGTCATTGAGGTTTCCTTACGTCAAGGACTGTGTGTCTCTTGGTGTGCAATAGCATTTCCAGAATAAAAGATGTCCCACTCAAGGAGCATGTCTAGAGGAATTTAACCTCCTCATGCGCACACACTGCCAGCCTTGCAGTGATCAATGAGCGGTGATGAGGGCAAGATTGTAAGATCTGGAAGTCCTGAGTTTTAGGCTGACGTTTAGGCAAGGGAGCATGACTCAGTTGTTTCAGTCTTGATATGTATGAGCTTGTGACCATGGTTATACAGAGATCAAAGCTGGAAATGAAATATTTGAGGATAGATAACCTTGCAAACAGAAGGAAAGGGTGGTGGTGTATACTTGTTAGTGTGGAATAGAATAAGTACGATAACAAGAAGTGATCTTGTTCAGTAGATGTAGAAAACATATGATGGAGCTAAAAATTAACAAGGGGAAGAATAAACTGGACTAGAGACGCCCTGTATGGAGTTATCTGGTTTGATGAGAATAAATCAGGAGATAATGACAATATGATAATACAAATACCATACCTTTCAGTGTAGGAGTTGGGATGTCATGTTGAGGTCATACAGGGCATTTGTGGGGCCTCTTGTGGTTTACTACATCCAGTTCTGGTCGGCCTGCTATAGGGAGGATATTATTAAATCGGAGAGGGTTCAGGAAAGATTTCCCAGGATGTTGCTGGGAATGGAGGGTTTGTGTTATTAAAAGCAACAAGCTGGGACTTTTTCACTGGAGCATAGGAGGATGAGGGGTGACTTTACAGAGGCTCTTAAAATCATGAGGGGCATAGATAGAGTTAAATGACCGGTGTCTTTTCCACGGTGGTGGTGGGATTTCAGGACAAGTAGTATATTATTAAGGTGGGAGGAGAAAGATTTGAAAAAGACATGAGGTACAATTTTATTTATACAAAGAGTGGCTCATGTGTGGAATGAATTTCCAGAGGAAGTGGTGGATGTGGGTACGATTACAATGTTTAAAAGACATTTGGATAAGTACGTGAATAAGACTGTTTTAAAGGGACATGGGACAAGTGCAGGCAGGTGGGGCTAGTTTAGTTTTGGATTATGGTTGGCACAGACTGGTTGGACCAAAGAGTCTGTTTCTGTGCTGTATGACTTAATGACTCTATAACTATAATGAGGGCATGTCAACAAAAGGCATTGTAATAATCATGGGTGAATTCAATCTTCATGCTGATTGGCAAAGTCAGATTGGCAGAGGAGGCCATGAGCAAGATTATTTGGAATGATTTCTTAAAACAATATATCATGGATCCAATCAGGCTTTTTAGGTCTGGTGTTGTGCATGAGGTAGGCTTAATAACTGATCAGAAATGAAATGATCCTTTGAAAACAGTGATCATAATATGGTAGAATTTGAAGTGAGAGTGAGAAGATTGTGTCAGAAACAGCTATGCTAAACTGAAATAAAGATTCTTCCAAATCAGTGAGGGCAGAGCTAGCTGGAGTGATCTGAGAGTCGCTGAAACTTTATTGCTGGAACAGCACAGCAGGTCAGGCAGCATCTAGGGAACAGAAGATTCGACGTTTCGGGCACATGCCCTGAAGAAGGGCATGTGCCCGAAACGTCGAATCTTCTGTTCCCTAGATGCTGCCTGACCTGCTGTGCTGTTCCAGCAATAAAGTTTCAGCTTTGATCTCCAGCGTCTGCAGACCTCACTTTCTCCTCCTGATCTGAGAGTCTAATAGCAAAGATGGTTGACAGCTATTTAAGAAAATAATTCATGCCAACCAAGGTATATCCCAGTCAGAAACCCAATTCCGGGAAAGGGATAAATCAACCATCGTTAATCAGAAAAGTTAAAGATAAATTGAAAGAAAATAGATTAAATGTAACAACGAATAATGGTAACCCAAGGATTGAGTAAGTTTCAAATAACAAAAAATGTTGCTAGAAAGAAGGGAGAATATAAACTTCGGGCTTATGCCCGAAACGTTGATTCTCCTGCTCCTTGGATGCTGCCTGGCCTGCTGTGTTTTTCTAGCACCACATTTTTCAACTCTGGTCTCCAGCATCTGCAGTCCTCACTTTCTCCTAGAATATAAATTTTGTAAACAAGCAAGTAATATTAAAATGAACCTGTAAAAAAGAAGAGACCATAAGATCATAAGATATATGAAATAACTCCAAAGAGGTGGGTATCCCATCACCAAGTCCCTCTTTATTTACACGGGGAAAGTCCTCTACACTGATCCAGCTCCCTCAGAGTCAGCTCTCAGAGTGAACAGAACCTCTGACACTCCTGTTTATATCTGTCACCCAAGGCTGCCTGACTGGGGCTGGTAAACTGGTCCAATCAGGAAACTCACATTCTATGAGGTCCACCTGGCTGACTTTGTTACAATTACTACAATATAGAGTCATTGAATCATAGAGTTATACAGCACAGAAACAGACCCTCTGGTCCAATTCATCCATGCTGACCAGATATCCTAAATTAGTCTCTTCCCATTTGCCAGCACTTGGTCCATATCCCTCTAAACCCTTCCTATTCATATATCCATCTGGATGCCTTTTAAATGTTCTAATTGTGCCAGCCTCCACCACTTCCTCTGACAGCTCATTCCATACGCGTACCACCCTCTGTGTAATAAAGTTGCCTCTTAGATCCCTTTTAAATATTCCTCTCTCCCCTGAAACCTGTGCCCTCTAGTTTTGGACTCCCTTACTCCAGGAAAAAGGATCTTGGCTATTCACCCAATCCATGCCCCTCGTAATTTTATAAACCTTTAAAAGGTTACCCCTCAGCATCTCCTGTGGCTCAAACCTTCCAATCCTGATGATACTCTTGTAAATAATTTCCAACCCCTATCAAGTTTAAACAACATCTTTTATGAATGAATGTAACCATGTGTAACCTGTGTAACCATGGCAGGTCTTGAATGAGTACTTTTATTCAGTATTTACAAATGAGAGGGACCATATTGTTGAAGAGGAGAGTATGAAATGGACTGGTAAGCTAGAGGAGATACTTGTTGGGAAGGAAGATGTGTTGGGCATTTTGAAAAACTTGAGGATAGACGGGCCTGACGGGATATATCCTAGGATTATGTGAGAAGCAAGAGAGGAAATTGCAGAGCCGTTGGCAATGATCTTTACATCTTCACTGTCAACGCGGGTGGTACCAGAGGACTGGAGAGTGGCGAATGTTGTGCCCCTGTTCAAAAAAGGGAATAGGGATAACCCCGGGAATTACAAGCCAGTTAGTCTTACTTCGGTGGTAGGCAAAGTAATGGAAAGGGTACTGAGGGATAGGATTTATGAGTATCTGGAAAGACACTGCTTGATTAGGGACAGCCAGCACGGATTTGTGAAGGGTAGGTCTTGCCTTACAAGTCTTATTGAATTCTTTGAGGAGGTGACCAAGCATGTGGATGAGGGTAGAGCAGTGCAGGGTAGAGTAATTTTTATTAATGACTTGGATGAGGGAGTCAAAGGGTGGG
>NW_025204531.1:0-4218 GCF_004010195.1 Chiloscyllium plagiosum | reverse complement strand
TGCAGTTCTGGTCGCTTCACTTTAGGAAAGATGTGGAAGCTTTGGAGAGGGTGCAGAGAAGATTTACCAGGAATTTGCCTGGAATGGAGAATAGGTCGTACGAGGATAGGTTGAGAGTTCTCGGTCTTTTCTCGTTGGAACGGCGAAGGATGAGGGGTGACTTGATAGAGGTTTATAATATGATCAGAGGAATAGATAGAGTAGACAGTCAGAGACATTTTCCTCCGGGTACAACAGAGTGTTACAAGGTGACATAAATTTAAGGTGAAGGGTGGAAGGTATGGGGGGATGTCAGGGGTAGGTTCTTTACCCAGAGAGTGGTGGGGGCATGGAATGCGCTGCCTGTGGGAGTGGCAGAGTCAGAATCATTGGTGACCTTTAAGCGGCAATTGGATGGGTACATGGATGGGTACTTAAGCTAGGACAAATGTTCGGCACAACATCGTGGGCCGAAGGGCCTGTTCTGTGCTGTATTGTTCTATGTTCTATGTTCTATTTTATGTTTCAGGGAGATCAGAATTGAATGCAATATTCTAAAAATAGCCTCACCGGTAGGCCATTTGGCCCATAGAGTCTATTCCATCATTAAATCATGGCTGTTATGTTTCTCAGGAAAGAATGAGGACTGCAGATACTGGAGATCATAGTCAAAGAGTTGTGGTGCTGGAAAAGCACAGCAGGTCAGGCAGCATCCGAGGAGCAGGAAAATCAATATTTCACACATAAGCCCTTCATCAGGAATAAGGGGGGGGGGGGGGGCGGAGAGATAAATGGGAGGGCGGTGGGGCTGGTGGCAGGTTACTGGGAATGTGACATGCAGAAGAAGGTGGAAGGTGGGGGTGAAGGTGATAGGTCAGAGAGGAGGGTGGAGCAGATAGGTGGGAAGGGAGATTGGCAAGTAGGACAGTTCAAGATGGCCATAACAAGTTGGAATGTTTTATTAGGATAAGGTGGTGGGAGGGGAAATGGGAAACTGGTGAAATCCACATTGATTCCGTGTGGCTGGCAGGTCCCAAGGCGGAAGATGAGCTGTTCTTCCTCTAGGTGTTGGAGATTAGGGTTTGGCGGTGGAGGAGGCCCAGGACTTACATGTCCTTGGCGGAGTGGGAGGGGGAGTTAAAGTGTTCGGCCATGGAGTGGTAGGGTTCCTTACAGTGTGGAAACAGGCCATTTAGTCCAACAAGTCTATACTGACCCTCTGAAGAGTAACCCACCCTGATTCATTTCCCAACATTTACCCTTGACTAAAGCAGCTAACACTATGGGCAATTTAACATGGCCAGTTCACCTACACTGCACATCTTTGGACTGTGGGAAGAAACGGGGAGAATGTATAAACTCCACACAGACAGTTGCCCAAGGCAGGAATCGAACCTGTGTCCCTGGCACCATAAGGCAGCAGTGCAAACCACTGGGCTACCCTGCCACCCCCTCTCTCCCCTTAATTGGATTGTTTAGTGCATATGTCCAGGAGATGTTCTCTGAAATGATCCGCAAGTTGGCATCATGTAGGGGAGATCACATTGAGAGCAATGGATACAGTAGATGACGTGTGTGCAAGTACAGGTAAATCTCTGACGGATGTGGAAGGATCTTTTGGGGCCTTAGATGGAAGTGAAGGGGCAGGTGTGGGTGCAGATTTTGAACTTCCTGTGGTGGCAGGGGAAGGTGTCAGGAGTGGGGGTTGGGTTGGTGTGGGGGGGGGGTATGGACCTAACAAGTGAGTTGTTGGAGGGAATGGTCACTCCGGAATGCAGATAGGGGTTGGGTGGGAAATATATCTCTGGTTGTGGGGTCTGTTTGTAGGTGGTGAAAGTGGCAGAGGATGATGAGTTGTATCCGGAGATTGGTGGGGTGGGAGATGAGGACCAGGGGAGTTCTGTCCTTGGTGCATTGGGAGGGGTGGGATTCAAGGGCAGAGATGCGGGAAGTGAAGCAGATGTGCTGGAGGACATCATCAACCACGTTGGAGGGGAAATTGCGTCTTTGAAGAAGGAGGCCAGCTGTTGTGTTCTGTTGTGGAATTGATCCTCCTGGGAGCAGATGTGGTGGGGGAGCAGATGTGGTGGAGGCGGAGGAATTGGGAATAAGGGATAGAGCTTTTACAGAAGGCAGGGTTGTTTGGGGGATGGGGAGGTGTAGCCCAGTTATCTGTAGGAATCGGAGGGTTTGTAATAGATGTCAACCCAATTCCGATTCCTGATGAAGGGCTTATACTTTCCTCATTCCTGAAGAAGGGCTCATGCCCGAAATGTCGATTCTCCTGCTCCTTGGATGCTGCCTGACCTGCTGCACTTTTCCAGCAACACATTTTCAGCTCTGATCTCCAGCATCTGCAGACCTCACTTTCTCCTTATACTTGAAACGCCTACTCTTCTGCTCCTCAGATGCTGCCTGACTGTTTGTGCTTTTCCAGCACCATACATTTTGAATACTTTCCTGTTAGTCTGTGCAAGACAATACCTGCTTGTAAAACAAAAGATCAAAGTGAATACAATTGTGAAATTGCCCTTTTAAAGTGAAAGGAGTAAAGGAATTACAAAAGGAAAGAAATGGCATTTGTATAGTGCCTATTTCACAGTCTCAGAATGCTCCAGAGTTCTCCCAGTGCTTCTGTGGTTTAGTTATTGTTAAGATGTAAGACAACCTGCAGCCAGCTTGTAGACAGAGAACTGTTACAAACAGAACTGAGGTAATAGACAGATTAACATAAAGTAATGATACTGACTGAGAGAGTCCCAAGTCCTGTTTTAAGATAGTTGTGGAATCTACTGCATAAATCAGAGAAGACAGACCTTGATCTGATGTCTCAGCTGACATTGTACATATGGGCTTTTCTCATCTCACACCTTCACTGAAGAGTTAACCTCAAGTCCAAATGTGAGTGAAAAGCTGGGCTCATTTTGGTTACAACTGCAAAACCATTAGAAGCTGGTACCGCATGAACTGCCGTACGATTTGGCCAATCTTAACTTTGTGCTGGACTGGATCAGTCTCTGGTCAGTTCTGAGGAGCCATAAAGGTAAAGGTACCATCGTCTCGCTGGACCATAGGGCAACTCTTTCATTAGAGGAAGACAGTTAGGGGTGGCTTAACCTGAGGGTAACCACACCTCAGGCAAGGTGAAGGAATAGTGTCCTTCACAGTGCCCTCAGCCAGAACAGGAAGTGAGGTCACATCACTCTGAACGATAAGCCAGCTATCCAGCCAACTGACCAAACCAACCCTTACTGCAATACCCGCATTCGGAACTATCATTAATATTATAATTTGACAAGCACTTAAACCGTCTGTTTGCATTTTGCTTAAAGTAGAAGGGTCCTACCTGCCTCAGATATGACTCTTGACATCACATTTGCTGCTCGTTAGACTCAGTGTTGATTCAAATCCCTGACAAAGATATGAGAAACTCTACATGTGATTGTAACATCTGGCAGCAATGCTTTGGCTTGACATTGATACATCTCATATCCTCGGACTGATTTCTTCAAATTCTGGAATTTGTTCACTAATTCCCTGAAAGTTTTCTTCTGACAATGATTACAAGTGGGCAAAAGTGAGGACTGCAGATGCTGGAAATCAGAGTCTAGATTAGAGCGGTTCTGGAAAAGCACAGCAGGTCAGGCAGCATCCAAGAAGCAGGAAAATTCGACGTTTCGGGCAATGATGCTATTTGAAGAGCTGGAGCAGGAATGATGGACCGAATGGCCACCATATTATATTTGTGATTTGCTGATTTTTCTTGATAAAGGGATAGTATTCCTGCTGACCCTTCATTTGAAATAACTTCCAGGAAGAAATGTAGGTGTTTGTTGATTTTGAAAGAAGCTGGAGGGAGGTGGCCTAAGGGGTGTTTTATAGCCCCTGTAGGGTATTTACCCAGCCCCTGTGGGGTATTTACACAGCCCCTGTGGGGTATTTACCCAGCCCCAGTGGGGTGTGTTTACCTAGCCCCTGTGGGGTATTTACACAGCCCCTGTGGGGTGTGTTTACCTAGCCCCTGCAGGGTATTTACACAGCCCCTGTGTAGTATTTAGCCAGCCCTTGTTTGGGTATTTACACAGCCCCTAGTGTGGGGTGAGCTTACAGGAGGCCTGATCCATGAACTAGAGCAGATGATCAGACCACACCCTCTTCACCCATCCATTCCCTCTGCACACACTCCCTCTGACCCACTCCCTCTGCACCCACTCCCTCTGCACCCACTCCCTCTGACCC
>NW_025204530.1:0-9535 GCF_004010195.1 Chiloscyllium plagiosum | reverse complement strand
CCTGTTTACCTATGACTCCACTCTTAGAGAACCGTGTACACCTAAACACCAAGGTCTCTCTGCCCACTACACCCCTTAATACCCTCCGATTCACCGTGAAACTCCTACCTTGATTTGAGGTTCCAAAATGCAAGACCTCACACATCTATATTAAATTCCATTTGCCGTTTCTCGGCCCACTTCCCCACCTGATTAAGGTCCTGCTGCAATTTCTGATAAACTTCCTCACTGATCATGCTCCCACTTATTTTAGTGTTATCTGCAAACGTACTAATCATGCATTGTACATTCTCAACCAAATCATAGATAACAAACAGCTATGGACCCAGCCTCCAGTCTGACAAGCATCCTTCCACTAAACCCTCTGCTTCCTACCATCAAGCCAACGGTGTATCCAATTTGTCAGTCCCCCCAGCATTCCATGTGATGTAACCTTCCTGAGCAGCCTGCCATGTGAAAACTTATCAAAGGCCTTACTGAAATGCATAGAGACTACATCTACCGCTCTGACCTCATCGACCTTCCTGGTCACTTCATCAAAGAACTCTAACAAATTTGGGAAGCATGATCTCCCACTCACAAGTCTATGCTGACTCCTCCGAATCAAACCCTCTGTAAGTAATGTGTGCAGTCAATGGTATGCTGTCCTTCATTGTAAAACGATTTGAATACATAAGTAAAGCCATATTCCTGCTGTCGTAGAGCTTTGCTGAGAGAGCGTTTGAGGCACTCTCTACAGATTTGATCTCCTTTGTAAGGAATGATCTTCTTCCCACAGACACGGATGATGGTAACATGAGGATAGAGTGAAGAAGCTGAGTGTTTAATCTGTAGAACTGTGAGAGATGAATAAATGGTGATACTGAAACACAAGGAGTGGCAGCGATCACTTATTTGCAAAAGAGTCATTGAGAAATTCCATACTTTACCCAGGGTTGATTGGTTTGATTTATGGTCACGTGTACCTCAGTACAGGGAAACACTTTATTAAGAGCAATGGAGGCAGATCATAGTAAGCATGGCCAGATAGATCATAGGGTGGAAATAGGCTTGGACAGAGTAAGGCATACATGTTACACTGAACAGTACGTGCACTAGACAAGATCAACATGAGCAAGATCAGCATTATTTGAACTTAGAGAGTACATTCATCAGTCTAACGTGACTTTCCTAAAAGTTTCTAGGCCTAAATTAACTCTCCCCACGTTATTGTGCAGTCAGCGTGTGAACGTACTGAATGCATGTTGCTCACAATCCCCAACAGCAGCCACAATACCTTCCATCTGAAACAGGGAGCCATTCCCATCGACTTCCACCCTACATAGAGAACACCAGGCTGGCTTCTCGGAGATGAAAGTTGCCTTCTTGAGACTTCACACAAGACATATGGCTTCCCTCCTCAACACTAGAAAACCACATTAAAGTCCCACGTGTGTGTCATGAGCAACGGGGCCAGGAGGAACAACGTGGAGCAGTCCATCTGTGCAGCCTCTGCTCCATTTGTTCATCATGTTAGAGCATCACTTAGGAGACAGTGAGGTCTGCCGATGCTGGAGATCAGAGTAGAGAGTGGATTGCTGGAAAAGCACAGCAGGTCAGACAGTATCCAAGAAACAGGAGAATTGATATTTTGGGCATAAGCCGTTCATCAGGAATCAGCATCAATTATCTCATTCTGTCCCTGTGTAAGTGCATTGAAGGGGAATGACCTCCTCCTGTTCCTGTATAAGTGGCTCAAGGGGCTGAATGGCTTCCTCTTGTTCCTGCGTAATTGACTCAAGGGGCTGAATGGCCTCATCCTATTGCTGTGTCAGTGACTCAACGGACTGACTGGCTCCTTCCTCGTCCAATTGGACAGGGCCAAGGGCCTAACTGAGTTACCCCGGTTCCTGTTTGACAGATCGATGTGCTGACAAGTGTGATGATGCTGTAGCTTTAAGAGGTTATTTTGTTCTGGATTCTTTTAAGAGAGAGATTGAATGACCGTTGCCAATCTGGCTAGGTAAGACCACTTGGGTAAACAGCTAGGGAGGCCTTAGGTTTATTTTAATGCAGCCTGAATGGGTGTGACCAGCTCTCACAGATTAGGATCTCTGGGTTTTGGTTTCTCGGCAACATCAGAAACTACTGGGGTCTCCACAGAGTTGGAAGCTTCAGTGAATGTTTCCTGGCTGCTACTCTCTCTGAAATTTCTCTTGATGCTGATTTTAATTCCTGGATTGGAGAAATGTTTGTGACAATCTGTGTCTGAATATTCCTTTTTGTCGAGGGCTGTTTTTATGCGATTTCCTATATTGGAACAGTTCATCAGTAATAGTTCCTAGATCTAGTATTCTGTTAACTTGTCCAATTAAATTAAGTTACTCTAAATTCCCTTTTCTTTGGTTTCATTTTATCTTCCGTGTTAAAATAAATGGTGTTTTGCTTCATACCGAGTAGTTTGACCTGTCACATTGCACCTGAAACAGACACTTTACATTTCCTTTAAAATATGAAAACATTAGAGTCAAGGCTACCGCCTTCAAATATTTTCGAGGAGCTCTGATGTGGTCCATCACACTATAATCCTTCCCTTCCTGAGTGGGCTGTCACTGTTCTTCTCCAATAGTGTCAATGGGCTGAACGACTTCCTCATATTCCTGTGAAACCAGTGTGAGGTGCTGAATGAACTCTATTTTACTGTGGCAATGTGCAGTGTCCGGCAGTGCTGCTACATGAATGTTACAGACCCTTTAACAGAAAAAAAAACCTGAGTGGTGTTTGGGTCTTGCTGCACATGGACACAGGCCAGTTCAGGAGCTGACGGGGGACAAAACGCTTTGAACATCGTGGAATCTTTAGTGACCATCCCAACCTTCTGATCTTATGGTTGGGAGCGGAGAGATATTGATGAAGCAGCTGAAGCTGTTTGTGAAGAGGACATTCCATACGCACACCACCCTCTGTGTGAAAAGGTGCCCTTTCGGCCTCATCAAAACCATTCCCCTCTCACTTTCCACAAATGCCCTCTAGTTTTGGACCCCCCTAACCTGGGGAAAAACCCTGACGACTCAACCTATCCATGACCGTTCTGACTTTATAAACCTTTACTGCTGCGAAATGTGACTTCAATCAACACGAATGGCTGTACTTTCAGTCATCCTGGGCCTAAATTCTGAAATGCAATACTGACACCTCTTCCTTCTCCATCAAGTCACAATTCTAAATCCATTTTAATCAGTTTGTTCAGATGTATTATGAGACACTTCTGTGGGATTTGCCCCTAGACCTTTGTGCCCGGAGGTAGGGACACTAGACTCACTCAGCAATACCCATAAAGCTGTAACATTATTCTCCTGTGTGTTGTTCATCAGCCTGTTCTGACATGATGTGACATACCTCTGCAACAGGCAGGACTTGAATCCAGGCCTTCTATTCCTGAGCTAGGAGCACTACCACACAAGTTCAGGAATTGGAATCAAATCCAGAGTTCTGGCTCAGAGACAGGGACATAATCCACTACAACTACCATACCCATATTTTGGTCATATTTTAAGTGCCCGCTTTCAGCTTGGTGTGATTTATTATAATTAGGTTACCATCACTGAACTACAAAAAAAACACTTTGTATTATTAAACAAATGCAAGATATTTGTCTCAACTGTCAGATATTGAATGTACTTGCTATGCTATCGAAATTAATTATAAACATCTTTAATTGCTATTATCTGTAGTCTGCAATATTAAGGAAAGAAATCCTGCAGACACACTCTGCCCAATGAAGGGTCTCAAATAGATATTTATTACTGAACACCAGAGACGAAGGAAGAGCTTAATTTCTGACTCCAAAACACCGATCACACTTACCCACCTCTAACGTGCGACTGCCCTCTTCCTAAAACCATGAAATGATACCAAGCCGCTGATTACTGTCCAGCCTCTCCTCCCCACTGACTGTGCCTGCAATCTGTCCCTCCTCCCCCAACCACACAAGGCAAACCAAGCTCAGGGTCTTTGTGAAAATCAAGGCCGGAGAGTGTAGGCATGCTGGAGAGAGATGGACATTTTAAAATTGAAGGGGGCGGGTGAGGTGGCAGTAATATCACACACTGGGCTGAGGGGTGGCAGATGGAGTTTAGTTTGGATGAATGTGAGGTATTGGATTTGGTAAATCAAACAAGAACAGGACCTATACAATTAAAAGTCGAGCCTTTGGCAGTGTTGTAGGACAGAGACCTAGGCCGTCAGGTTCAATTCTTTAAAATTTGCATCTTATATAGATAGTGTGGTTAAGAAGGTGTTTAAAACACTTGTCTTCATAGGTCAGACCTTTGATTATCGGAATTGGAACGTCATGTTGTGGTTGTACAGTTCATTGGTGAGACCCCTTCTGGAATACTGTGTCCAGTCTGATCATCCTGCCCTCCCCGTACCTTAGAAAACACATTGACTATTCACTTTGATATTACTGACCTTGATATTCTTAAGCTGGAGAGGGTTCAGAAGAGATTAACCTGGATGTTGCTGGGAAAGGAGGGAGTGAGCTATAAGGAGAGGCTGGATCTTTTTTCACTGAAGAATATGAGATTCTGCGGTAACTTTACACAGGTTTATAAAATAATGAAGGGTAGAGATAAGCTAAAGAGCTGATGTCTTTTCCCTAGAATTGGGGGTTCAAAACTGAGGGATACTTTAAGGTGCGAGGAAAAAGATTTACAAAAGTCATGAGAGGTAATTGTGTTAGACAGAATCTGGCTTGGGTGTGGAATTAACTTCCAGAGGAAGTGGTGAAAGCGGGGACAGTTACAATGTTTGAAGGACATTTAGATCAGTCCATGGATAAGACATCAATTTGGATGGTGCTGTGAGCAGCTGCCCTCTCCCTCCCCCTCTCTGAATGAATCCCTGTTGGTATTCACCCTCTGCCAATGTCTGTGCAGTGGCGTGGGTAGGCCAGCAGCATTGGGCTCATCTGGTAATTTAAACTAAACATAAAGAAATGCTCAATTTGCCTTGTAAACTGTTAAAATATGAGTGACAGAGAACTCCCAAATTCCACTGTTTAAATAAAACCATCAATTGATTATTTTAACTCTGAAACTGAACATTTTACATCAACTATTCACAACTCTGAGACCCCATTTCTCTTAACTGCTTATTACCCTAACCCAACTCTACAGCAATATACTGTTTCAAAAAGACACTTATCAAAATTACATGAACGTAAGTTCAAAACCACACAGCAGCTGACCTCACACCAATATCCCTTTTCCCCATCTTTCCTGGGAAGACTGGCTCATGTTACAGGATGCTATCGAAGTGTCTACACTTCAGCATTCTGCAACCTGGGAACATATCCTTCCTTGACACTGTCTCTCAGTATCCCCCATCTCTGTCTATTTCCCAAACCCCTCCCATGTGGTGGTATTTAAACTGAATCACCCTCCATCTCTCTGTAGCAGTGATGTTCAAACCCTGTCACTTTCAGCATGGGCTCCAAGTTTCCCCACGCTCCTGGTTTTCAGATCAATGTACTGGGGTGGGGTACACAGCTCTAGATGCTGGAGGGTAACTGCTCCTGGTTTACAGATCATTGCACTGGGGTGGTGTTCACAGTCCTACATTCTGGGAGTGTAACTGTTCCTAGTTTACAGAACAATGCAGTGGGGTGGTGTGCACACTCCTACATGCTGGGAGGGTAACTACTCTTGGTTTTGTGATAATTGTGCTGGGGTCGGGTGCAACGTCCTACGTGCTGGGATGCTAACTGCTGCTAGTTTACAGATCAATGCACTGGGGTGGGGTACACACTCCTACATGCTGAGAGGGTAACTGCCCCTGGGTTACAGATCAATGCACTGGGGTGATGTACACAGCTCTACATGCTGAGAGGGTAACTGCTCTTGGTTTACAGATCAATGCACTGGGGTGGTGTACACAGTCCGACATGCTGGGAGGGTAGATGCTCCTTGGTTACAGGTCAATGCACTGGGGTGGTGTACACAATCTTACATGCTGGGAGGGTAACTGCTCCTGGTTTACAGATCAATGCACTGGGGTGGGGTACACAGTCCTTCATGCTGCGCGGGTAATTGCTCCTGGTTTACAGATCAATGCACTGGCATGGGGTACACAGTCCTGCATGCAGGAAGGGTAACTGCTCCTGGTTTACAGATCAATGCACTGGGGTGGCGTACACAGTCCTACGTGCTGGGAGGGTAACTGCTCCTGGTTTACAGATCATTGCACTGGGGTGGGGTACACACACCTACATGCTGAGAGGGTAACTGCCCCTGGGTTACAGATCAATGCACTGGGGTGGGGTACACAGCTCTAGATGCTGGAGGGTAACTGCTCCTGGTTTACAGATCAATGCACTGGGGTGATGTACACAGCTCTACATGCTGAGAGGGTAACTGCTCTTGCTTTACAGATCAATGCACTGGGGTGGTGTACACAGTCCGACATACTGGGACGGTAAATGCTCCTTGGTTACAGATCAATGCACTGGGGTGGGGTACACAGTCCTACATGCTGCGCGGGTAATTGCTCCTGGTTTACAGATCAATGCACTGGAATGGGGTACACCGTCCTGCATGCAGGAAGGGTAACTGCTCCTGGTGTACAGATCAATGCACTGGGGTTCTGTAAACAGTCATACATGCTGGGAGTGTAAGTGCTCCTGCGTTGCAGATCAATGGACTGGGATGGGATACACAGTCCTACATGTTGGGAGGGTAACTGCTCCAGGTTTGCAAATTAATTCACGGGTGATCACTGCACAGGTCGCTGTGCTGGTCAGTCATTCTGGTTGAGGTTTATAGATGCTGCAATGATGTTTCAGGTTCACACATTAGTGTCTTCACAGCTCCCAGTGATGGACAGACATATGGTCAGGGTTTCTCGATCAATGCACCGCTGTGGTCTGCATAGTGTTCCACTCTGGACAGATCGCTGGATTGTATTGACCAGTGTAATGGATGAATCTGGACAGAATGCTGGTTTGTACTGAGCAGTACACTGGCCGGGCATACACAGTGTTCCACGGTGAACAGATATCTCCTCTGGGTGTATGGTGTCTGGGCTGGTTCTGTGAGGTGGATTGAGAATGTGGTATATCTAACCATTTCAGCTGATCTGGCAATGCCTTTAGTTCCCATTCCTGAGATTGTACCCTCGGTCTCTCACCCCATTAATGTTATAGTGTACCCAGGCACAGTGCATCATGTTGGTGGGGTGGGTAGTGGGGAAAGGGATGGACAAGTCAAGGGGTTCCCCGGAATGTTCTGCCCCTGACATTCTATAACTGACATTCCCCGGAACGTTCTGTCCCTGACATTCTATAACTGACATTCCCCGGAACGTTCTGTCCACAACATTCTATAACTGCCATTCCCCGGAACGTTCTGTCCCCGACATTGTTTGTGAAACATTCCCCGGAACGTTCCGTCCCCAACATTCTATAACTGACATTCCCCGGAACGTTCAGTCCCTGACATTCTATAACTGACATTCCCCGGAACGTTCTGACCTCGACATTCTATAACTGCCATTCCCCGGAACGTTCTGTCCCCGAAATTGTATAACTGCCATTCCCCGGAACGTTCTGTCCCCGAAATTGTATAACTGCCATTCCCCGGAACGTTCTGTCCCCGAAATTGTATAACTGCCATTCCCCGGAACGTTCTGTCCCCAACATTCTATAACCGACATTCCCCGGAACGTTCTGTCCCCAACATTCTATAACCGACATTCCCCGGAACGTTCTGTCCCTGACATTCTATAACTACCATTCCCCGGAACGTTCTGTCCCTGACATTCTATAACTACCATTCCCCGGAACGTTCTGTCCCTGACATTCTATAACTACCATTCCCCGGAACGTTCTGTCCCTGACATTCTATAACTACCATTCCCCGGAACGTTCTGTCCCTGACATTCTATAACTACCATTCCCCGGAACGTTCTGTCCCTGACATTCTATAACTACCATTCCCCGGAACGTTCTGTCCCTGACATTCTATAACTACCATTCCCCGGAACGTTCTGTCCCTGACATTCTATAACTACCATTCCCCGGAACGTTCTGTCCAACCGCCCCTGGTTTTGTGATGTAACATTCGCTGGTCTATTCTCCATTGTCTGGGTCACAATCGAGTTCCTCCACCACATTCTAACCCAGTGTGTCCCATTTCTCCTGGTTCTGCTGCTCAATGTTCTCACCGTCAGACACATTGTAGTTACCAGCAGAGCCCGCAGGAGACTCCGCACTCACACCATTGGGGACGCTCAGTCTGACACAGAAATGAGAGACCGAAAAAAATCCATCAAATTACTGTTTGTGATCTCGGCCAATTTCATCCTCTTATGGTCAACGTTCATGCTGTATTCTATATGGTTACGGATGTCTTGGATTGTGGATATCTCTGCGTCTCTCCATAGCGTTGTGCATGAATTGGGCTTCATGCTGCAGCTCCTCAGTTGCTGCACAAACACCGCGATTTATGCCGTGACCCAGACTAAGTTCAGGCAGCAGCTGAAGAATGTGCTGAAATATCCCTTCACCCAAATCCATCCATCCATCAAATTCCCTCATTAATCAATCCATCCGGGATTTTCTCATTTCAGTTCAGTGTTTCAGCAATGGAGCAGCCTGTCGCTGTGGTAACAGACTGAGGGTAGCGATGGGTTGTCCATCCTTATCCCCCAGGGGGGTTTCAGGGAAACATTTCAATGTTTCTCACAACTCAGGGGCCAGTGAGAAAAGGCACCACTGTATCCATCACTTCCATTTGTAACCAATAAAAATGTTGATTAAAGCGTGCCGAGCAGCAGAATGACCGATGTTGTTGGGTGTCTTTGTGTTGGAGAAGCTGAGCTGGAGAGAGACAGACTCAGCCCCAAGTCCTGGTCCTCAGGGAAGGGGAGGGCACCGCGCCCTGAGCTCAGGAGCTGGGTTTAACTCCCTCTGTCTCCCCACTTCAACCTGGCCTCCCCATTTCCTCTCCCCCACGTTTCCTCCTCAATTCTCCCCCCCCCCCACTCTCTCTCTCTTTCTGCACACTTTGTCTTTCTCACACCTCTCCCTTTCACTCTCCCTCTTCCCGCTCTCTCTCACACACTCCAACCCCGGTTTCTCCACCTGCCTTCATTCCTCCCTTGTCCTCCCCCATCTCCTGCCGTCTCTGTCTCCCTCCCACAATTCCATCTCTCCCCAATTTTCCCACCTCCCACATCCAACCCCCACCTCCACCTCCGACACGCAGCCTCACCACCACCAACCCCCCAGACTCTGGGTCAGAGGGAGAGGGAAGAACCAGGGAGACAGAGTGTGTCAGATAGAGAGGGAGGGCGGGAGAGAGATTCAGTCAAAGAGAAACGATGGGAGGTGGGGAGGGAGAGAGACACCGAGGGAGGGGGATCGAGAGTGAGAGAAGTTGGAGAGAGAGTGAAGGAGCAGGGAGAGAGAAAGGGGCAAGAGAGAGATGGTGTGAGAGGGAGAGAGAGAGAGAGTGAGACAGGGGAGGAGACAATGAGAGAGAGGGGCGAGAGAATG
>NW_025204529.1:8151-9534 GCF_004010195.1 Chiloscyllium plagiosum | reverse complement strand
TACTATCAGAGTGTGACTAATGACAGATTTGTGGACAACATGACGTTCAATGCAGGGTCGCACACCAACTGTTCATCCAGAAGGTGAGAGTTCATTCAGAAACTGGAGCGCTCTCTCAACCAACAGGGGGGCTTCATACATCTCTGTAAACTATCAGAGCGTGATAGAATCCAACAGCACAGAGACTGGCCCATTAGCACAAACTGGTTCATGCTGATCAAACGTCCATCCATGCTAACCCCATTTCCCTGCGCTTGGTCCATATCCTTCTAAATCTTTCCTGCCTATGTATTTGTCAAAATGTGAAGACACGTATCATGGAAAACATGTTATATCTAAAGCTATCTGTGTTTTGTTTTGGAAATAATGAGTGTTGATTCATAACACTCCAGAAATAATGCAATCACGTTTTTTTTTCTCTTTGTAGCGTTACAGGTTAAGCACTCATTTCTTTCACATTCTCCTCATGGTACCATCACCGCAGGGATTAGTCTGGTGAAACTCCATTACACCGTCTGAGTGTTGATTCATAACACTCCAGAAATAATGCAATCACGTTTTTTTTTTCTCTTTGTAGCGTTACAGATTAAGCACTCATTTCTTTCACATTCTCCTCATGGTACCATCACCGCAGGGATTAGTCTGGTGAAACTCCATTACACCGTCTCTTTTTAGCAAGGAGGTCATTGATTATAAATGAAAGAAAATACTGTCTCAAGTATACTCCACGACTGCAGGGCGGTGTCTTCACTCTTATACTTTAATCATTTTGTAATGAACGTTCCTACTCATTTATTGTGCTGATTAATTGCTGAGTCATAGGGTAATAGAGATGCACAGCATGGAAACAAATCCTTCGGACAGACCCGTCCATGCCGACCAGATACCCCAACCCAATCTAGTCCGACCTGCCAGTACCCGACTGTTCTGCAGGAGTTCTGTTAGTGCCTCATGATCCAGGACACCCAGTTCCTTTTCACCACGAGCACTTCCCATCATCTCGCCTTCTCATAAATATAAAATGAGAAGGATGGCATTTTTTGCCAATCATTTATTTACCTTATGAAGCAAAGTCACACCAACCACAACATCACTGTTGCCATTGGAGTTGATTGGAGATACTGAGGATGCGATGATCTAGCTGTAATGTCTCCGAATATTAATCGAGGGAATCAGGTAATGACCCAGAAACCGGATCCAAATCCCACAACGGCAAATGTTGGGAAATTGAATTCAATAAAATATCAGGAATTAAGAATCAAATGAAACAATGACACCATTGTTGATTGTCCTACCTGGCACGCTCATGCCCTTCAGGAAAGGAAATCTACCATCTTCAGCTGGTCGGGCTTACATGTAACTCCAGACCCGCAGCAATGTGGT
>NW_025204529.1:5905-8142 GCF_004010195.1 Chiloscyllium plagiosum | reverse complement strand
ATGATCCCACTCAGGGAAGAGAGAAAAACAGATATAAATAACTGTAAACAGGGACTTTGACATATACCTTACATGGTTATGATTATCAGTATTATGGGAACAGGAGAAACATAAGCAAGGTTTAATTTCATGTTTTATTTCCATCCCAGCTGAACATCAACAATCCCTTTGCTTGCTTCTTTCTATCTATCTTTCTCTTTCTCCATCTATTCAACTCTGTCCTTCTCCCCTTCATAACAGATGTCGGTGTCACCAACATCAATCACGCTATTTCCCAACTGTGTTCAGTTCTGATGTATGGTCATTAGAATCGAATTGCCAATTCTATTTTTCTCTTGACCCGAGGGGGCTGCCAAATCTGCTCAGTTTGTCTGGCACTTTCTCGTTCTTTATTGGCTCTGATCTGTTGCATCATTCTTTGCTTTATTTAACCTTCAATTTTGTTATTACTTGGAATGTCTGCATCGCTGACAGGGGCAGCATTTGTTGACCTAACCAAGTGTCATTTACTGCGAGGTCATTCTTTCAGGCAGTACAGAACCAAGCACATTGCTATGGGTCTCACATCAATCTTAAGCCAGACCAAATAATAACGCAAGATCTATTTACCAAAGGACATCAGTGAAATAGATAAACGTATCGACAAAATGCTGGAAATGTTATGGTTGTTATTTCCAATTCCTGTCTTTTGTATTTACTTTCTGACATCGTCTGTGGTAGGATGTGGAACAGTCTCTTTCTGTGTAATAACCTGTGGATCTGAATTACATTTCTTCTGACATTACTGCTCTGAGAGAATGTTCCTGTCATTAAGTTATTTTAGAGACAAGCACAAAGTTGTGATCAAAATATTGGCAACTGAAAGAATGCTTAGAGTAGAGGTGGAGCCATAACGTCTGAATTTTACCGAAGCATAGATAATGGTCTATTAAGCGTCAGTATTGAAGCCAAGATGGTGACTGGGCATATAGTCGAGCTGGTAGTGGATAGGTTTTGTGATGGACAGAATGCCGAGACACAACTGAATTTTATTTATTTAAATTCGGTATTGTAAACAGTCTCGTTCTCCGATGTTTGTGAGGGTGGGAGTGTGGGCGGTTCTGACATTTGTGGGTAATCAATGGAATTTGCATTTGAAACTGAAGACAATAGTTTCCGTCTTTGTCAAATCTCGATAACAGAAATAGCAAAGACGTTCGCCATGGTTGAAGAGATTAATAAATGGATAGAGATGAAGAAACTTACCAGGAACACCAACGATCGCGAGGACAGGATAGTAACCCGCCTGGATAATCATCAGTGTACCATATATCCGATATGGTAATGGTAACCAAGACCAGGAAACAAATAAAAGACCCAAGGATAAACCCCTGTCGATTGTTTCAGCATTCCAGTCTAATGTTCTCAGATTCTGGTCCATTAACCCGCCTGGATAATCATCAGTGTACCATATATCCGATATGGTAATGGTAACCAAGACCAGGAAACAAATAAAAGACCCAAGGATAAACCCCGTCCATTCTTTCAGCATTCCAGTCTAATGTTCTCAGATTCTGGTCCATTAATGGATCATTCCATACTATTCTCAGATGTTTAAATCTCCTTTTTCTGTCTCTGCAGCTGCTGATCCTTTTGAGCGTTGGAGTTGATGCATCTGCTGCTACAATGGCATAAACCATTGCAAGAGATCCCTTATTAATAGGAGACGGAAAACATCCAGTGACACAACTAGGATCCATGGAGACTGGCATCAATCACAGTCACTGAACAAAAAGTTCCATTTAACCCCTTTCAGTATGGTTCATTCAGTTCACAAAAACTACTCGACTGGATTGGATATTGCCACCGTTGGCTATTGATCACATCTCCCATCACCCATTACGCTCGTGAAGTTAGGAGTGAGGAAGAATGATGCATGTTTTCTTATCGCAGGCTAGATGATTCGGCTGCGTTGTCCGTTTGTAATACTGTAACCGGCTGAACCTCCCACCACCACCACCCTCAAAAACCACAATCTACATGCTGTTAGCGTGCAGATCTTTCCTCGACTAGAACAGGCACCAGCCAATATATTTACAGTGGATATATTTGCACTCCAATGCATAGGAAATGTGAATTTGCCTGGGTATTCAATTAATTGATCTAATAAGGCAATTTTGTATCTTCAACACTCAATGTGCTTCAGCACTTGTTTTAAAATATAAATTACCAAACACCTTAACACACTTTATTAAGCA
>NW_025204529.1:0-4790 GCF_004010195.1 Chiloscyllium plagiosum | reverse complement strand
GTTTTAAATATTTAGGTTTACAATCGCTGCTTTCCAGTCTGGAGGATCCTTTCCAGAATCTAACCAGCTTTGAAGAATAATCAGGAATTATTTCACTAGCTCTACTGCCACCTCCTCAATAGTCTGGGATGTAGCTCATCAGATGCAGCAATATACCAACCATAAATTCAATGAGATTTTCAAAGTCGTACCTTTTATTAATTCTAATTTCCTGCTGTTCCCCATTTTCACCAGTCACTCGGTTCTCTTGTATTTCTGGAAATTACTTTCTTTACTTTCCTCAGGGAGATGGACACAATATATTGCTCTCAGCGGACAGATGGGTTCTGTCAACCAGTGAATATATCGGAGGACTGCACTCCGGGGATGATGGATATGTTACTCACTCCTGCCTGGAAAGTTTCAGAATTAATCCAGTTTAATTCATGATGAGCATCAGCACAGTCCTGTCACTGGTGTGAGGCTACACAGTATACTGAAGGAGGGGGCACAGCTCAGTAACAACCTCAATTTTGAAACAAATTGGTTTCATACCTGACACCTGGTTCAGCTTAGACAAATGTCCCGGGAAATCCCGGGAAAGATAATGCACTGTCCCGCACCTCCCTATTTATAGAGCTTCCCTTCTGTGGACCCTCATCTCTATTTGTTTACTATGGACCCAGACACTCTGTAAATGCAGTGTATAGAGTGTGGTCAGCAGACCCAGCGGCTGACGATACACACCCGAGATAATCATCCACAGAAACTCCACTGATTTTCCAATGACAGGAGCAAGTCAATTCCCCACATGGAACGTGAGCGCGCTCAGTGTTGAAAAATATTTCCACTCCTGAGTTTCTCTTCCTGGCTGAGAAAGCTGTTGCATCTCTGCACACTCCCACAGTAACTGTTTCCCTCTCCAAAGAAGCAGTTGTCTCTCTCCAAAGAAGCAGTTGACAATGTAACATTACCTTTCTCTATATCTCAGCAACTATAAGCAACTATTAGCATTGCTAATGGATTTTATCATCATACTCACAGAAGAGAGATACAGGAACCTAACTTACTTTAATCAGGGACAAATGTAAATGGACGCAATATTAAGGAATATGTGAAAATGGGGAAATGTGAGAAAAACTTGCCATTTTGTTTTCCTTTCAGTTCATCATCAGCAAACCCTTTGCTCACTTTTCATTTCTTTTCCTCTTTTTCTCGGCCATTTCTCCATCCATTCAATTTTAACCTGGCCCCCACATCTCTCTCCACCCCAACAATCCATGATACCAGGATAAATAATATTATTTCCCAGATTGCTTTCAGTTGTGAAGCGGGGTCATTGGACTCAAACCGTTATCTGCATTTCTCCTGAGAGAGGCTGCCATACCTGCAAGATTCTCCAACACTTTCAGACGCTGGAGAATTTTATTTTTGATCTCTAGCACCCACCGTTCCTTGGTTGCTTTTACCTTTAATGCTGTTGTTTCACGGGATGCCAGCATCACTGGCAATTTGTTGTCCATCACTAATTGTCTGTGACTACCCGGCCATTAGTCAAGACAAAATGGAGCCGACAATGTTGTTGTGGGCCTGAAGTCACACTGAGTTCAGACTGGGTAAGAATGTTAAGTTTCTTTAGCAAAGGCTATCAGTGAAATAATAAAAATAAATCTTAATGGTTTCTGGTTTTCATGAGTGAAATTAAGTTTCATTCCAATTTTTGTCATTCAAATTTAAGCCCTGTCATCGGCTGTGGTAGGATTTTAAACACTGCCTTGGAGTCACAGACCGTGCCTCTGAATTACCCGTCTAGTTACATAATCACTCTGATACAGATCCCTTATTGCCAATCCGTATTCCCTAGTTCCTGCCAGAGAGAGATGGCGATAAATCAGTTTAACTACCAACAATAAAAAGGATTTTGGGGAAAAAAGCAAAAGGGAGATTGAGAGACAATTTCATGTAAGATCACAGGTTTCAGAATGCTGAAATGAAGGCATTTCGACAGCATCCTACAATATGAGCCAGTATTCCGAGGATGATAGGTGAAGGGGATATTGGCGTCAATAAAGATGAGGGAGAGTTTTAGATGAACATTTGTTCTGCAACTGTGTAACTGGGTGTGGGTTCAGCAGAGTCTTCGACTCATTGGGCTGAATCTAACAATAGTTTGTCTCAGTAACATTCTCATTGAGTGTGACAGAGGGATTGTCTGTACGAAACTGAACTAGTTTCATGGTGCTATCTTATCGAACTCACCACATTAACTACCCACTCAATCTCATAGTGTTCCTCGCATTCAATGCCACCCCAATTCTCCAACTCAACATGGCTGGAGGGACTCACCATCGCACTGATATCCCTGGCTATTCTATGATCACTGACACAGATGCAATCTTTCAAAGGCCAATGGGCATACTGTTGTACTTCCTCAGTTTGAAGCCATCCTGCACAGTTGACTCCGAGCATGGCAGGTAAGGGGAACTAACACCACGGTTTTTCATCAGAGGCACAAAGGTCCTAGTGGATGGGCTAGTACACGGGGGTCTATTCTCTTCCCAGAAGAGGCCTCAGCACCAGCCCCACCGAGCATGGTATGAGCTAACCACCCAGCTCAGTGCAGTATCTGCGGTCTCTCTCTCTCTCTCTCTCTCTCACACACACACACACACACACACACACACACACACACACACACACACACACACACACACACACACACACACGTTGAATATGGAAAATTCCAGATATTGTTCCAAATAATTCCCATTTTCAGGACAGGAACTTCCAGTCATTCAACCCCCTGGGTTCCTGCAAAAATATACACCTATTTTATATCCAATCACAGTTAGTAATTCTGGCTATTTCACTTTGTCTCTCTTTATTGTATTCAGCCAAACACTTTCTCAACACTTGTCGCGTTATGAAATACAATTTTGAGCAGAGAACATTTTATCTTCAGCTGTTTATATCATTTTCCTTGTTATGAAAGTTTCTCTTGGCCTTTGCCTGTGCCTGTTTCTGTCTGTAACAGTTGCACTGTCTCCCACTCAGTTGGCTGGATGGCTGGTTTGTGATGCAGAGGGAGGCCAGCAGCGCAGGTTATGTTCCCCCACACTGACAGGGGTTACCATGAAGGCGACGCTCTCTCAACAATGGGCAATCGAGCATGACAAATAAACTCTAAGCTGCACATCTTTGTACTCTGGGAGGAATCTGGAGCATTGGGAGGGAACCCACACAGATACGTGGGGAATGTTCAAACTCACCTGAGGTTGAAATTGAACCCAGCTCCTTGGTGATGTGCGGCCGCAGTGCTAACCACATATCCATCATACTCCTCAGTTAGTTCTGTTAATTACTTGTAGCTGACTGAAGAAATCCACCTGGCTTGTTCTGATAATTGAACCTGACCCAGTATTAGACCTTTATCATCGGCCATATCGTCAACCTGGTTACATTTCAAAGGTTTTGTGAGCAGTGGAGGAGTGGGACTAGAAATGGAAACAGTGACACGCTCCAACCTCAGTCATAACCGGAGTGAAGAGATATTCACAAAGTGGGAATTAATTCAAGTGCGAATTCTCTCACCCAGAAGATTGGGAGGGCTGAATTTTCATATTATATCGAGGCTGACTTTGTCGGATTTTCCATAGACAGGTGAATCAGGAATCATTGTGAAATCAGAGAAAAGTGCAGCTGGGAAAACAATGAGATGAGCCATGACCTTATTGACTGGTGGGAGTGTGTCAAAGTTCTGAATGGCCCAGTCGTGTCCGTTCCATTCAGCCCTTCGGTCCTGCTGTGCAGGAGCAGGTTTGAGGCCACTCCGATGGTTTGGTGTTGTTTGGCAAATGTATAGGAAAATCCAGGCTGGGTCAGGCAGTGACCCCCTCCCCCAATCCCTCTTTTCAGGCTTCTCCTCTCTGTAAATACTGCTCCTGATGTCGGTCATGTTACAGGCCCAGATTCCATTGAATACAACCCCCATGCCCCACACAAAGTCAATTCAGACAAATCCTCTGCTGTCTCTGAATGCAACATTTTACATCATGACTTCCAGGAAAATAATCAATTATTTTCCAAAAAAACATAAATAAGAACGTAAGATATAGGAACCTGTGCTGTCATTCAATAAGAACATGGCTGATCTAATCCACGGCTCAACTCCACATTCCTGCTAACCCCTTGCATCCCTCAACTCGCTGAAATGTCACAAACCAATCCACCCGTCTGTAAATACTATCAGTGACCCAACTTCCACAACTCTCGGGGTTAGGAAATTCGAGCCATTCACTACATTCTGAAAGAAGACATTTCTTTACATCTCAGTTTGAAATCGATATTCCTTATTTTGTATCTACATATCTGACTTCGAGTCTCTTTTCTGGTGTGGAATCACATTCTCAACACCGACCTTGTCAAGCCCCCTCTGTATCTTATCCGTTTCAGTAATGACACTCTCATCCATTTAAACCGCAATGAATAATCACCTCAGCTTTTGTGATGTATTCAATAATTCAATCCTTTCATCCCAGGAACCAGTCTAATTTCTGCATCAACATGCTGACGTTTCATATACAGGAACAGTCCAATCCGTTGTACTGCTCCTTTTCTGGGAGTCCTCTCCATTTAATAACAGCCTGCCTTTGGTTGTCAGTGTCATCCTCAAATTCGAATGTATATTGCACTCAGCTCCCACCGTCAGGAGCTGAGTGCAGCTCTTGTAAGCAGCTCTTGCCATCGGACTGATATTTGTGGTACTCCAGTAGGAACATTTTTTTTCATAAAGATAGATGAATCATGACTCT
>NW_025204528.1:8148-9533 GCF_004010195.1 Chiloscyllium plagiosum | reverse complement strand
TCACCAAGGTACCAGGTTCGATCCCAGCCACGGACAACTGTCTGTGTGGAGTGTGCACATTCCCAACGTGTCTGCATGAGTTTCCTCCGATGCTCCGGTTTCCTCCCAAAGTCCGAAGATGTGCAGGTCAGGTGAATTGTCCATTATGTTAGGTGCATTAGTCAGAGGGAAATCTGTCTAGGTGGGTTACTCTTTGGAGGGTCTATATGGGATGGTTGGGCCGAAGGTCGTGTTTCCAAACTGTAGGGAATCCATTCTGCTCAGTTTAGGCTCAATGGGCTGAATAGCCTCCTTCCCTACACTGTCGGGATTGTATGATGACAAATTCGAAATACCTGGGCTGAGGAAGCTACGCAGAGGATCACGTGCAGATGTGTCCCACGGCTGAGGTGACTAATGCCCGCCAATGATAATCATCTTCCCTTGTGCCGTGAATGATACCAAACACAGGAGAGGTCACAATTAATTCTCAGTAAGTGTGATTTTGTTCAGGTTCCTTGACGTCATCCTCAGTCAAATACTGCCTTGAGTTCAGGACCAGTCTCTCTTACCTGAGCTCCTGTGTTACTTCTTTTGTTCGTATCAATAGGTCATGGTGTAGAAGCAGAAAAGTTTTCTTCAAACAGAGGGTAGTGAATGCCAGGAATTCTATTACACAGAGAGTTAAGATAGGTAGATCACTGAAAGGGACCAGTGATGTCCCGCACTTGGATATGGGTGTTGAAGAGTGGGCGAGTAAATGTGCTGATGACACAAAGGTGGTTGGAGTGGTACAGAATGTGAAGGTCTATTGTAGGTTGCAACGGGACATTGACAGGAAGCAGAGCTGGGCTGAGAATTGCAGGTGGAGTTCAAACTGAAGTGATTCATCTTGCAAGCTCTAATGTGATTGTAGAATGCATGGTTAAAGGCAAGATTCGTGGCATTGTGGAGGAACAGAGGGTTCTTGGTTCCGTGTCCACAGATTCCTCAAAGTTGCTATCCAAGTTGATTGGATTGTTAAGAGGAGCTTGGTGTGTTGGCTATCAGCTGCAGGGGGATTGAGTTTAAGAGACACGAGGTAATGCTGCAGCTCGATAGAGACCTGTTCAGACCGCACAGGGAATATTGTGTTCAGTTCTGGTCTACTCATTATAGGAAGGATAAGAAAGCTTTAGAGAGGGTAAAGAGGAGATTTACCAGGATGCTGCCTCGACAGGAGGGCAGGTCTTATGAAGAAACCGTGAGGGATCGAGGGCTTTTCTCACTGGAGGAAAAATAGATGAGAGGTGACTTGATAGAGGTGTACAAGATGATGAGAGGCATAGAACATAGAACATAGAACATTATAGCGCGGTACAGGCTCTTCGGCCCTCAATGTTGCGCCGCCCTGTCATACTCAGCTG
>NW_025204528.1:0-7616 GCF_004010195.1 Chiloscyllium plagiosum | reverse complement strand
CATTATTAACAGCTAACCTGAGAATGCAACTTTTAACAAAAAAGGTTTTGTGATTTATATAAGAAAGAAGTGAAAATATCATGGTATTCTAACAGATGAAAGGCTTAACAGACAATCAATTTTTCATTGTATAATTTCAATTAAATCACACTGTAAATTTCTGCTATAAATTCTGTGTTAGGCGTGAGCACTACACTATCACCTGATGAAGGAGCGACGCTCCGAAATCTAGTGTGCTTCCAATTAAACGTATTGGACTATAACCTGGTTTTGTATGATTTTTAACTTTGTACACCCCAGTCCAACACCAGCATCTCCAAATCAGTACTTTTCTTTGTTCTGTGTTCTATGGAAGTGCTCAAGAAGACTTGAACATTAAGGAAGATTAGAGACTTGGAGCAGGAGGTCAGCCTTGACCTTAGAGAAGGGCAAGGCAGGCTTCGGATGTGAATGACATGCCCCTGTTTCTATTGTTGTCCCATTCTGTTACTGGAAAGTTAGTAGGTGTTATTTTCCTGGAAGGTCTTTTATGGAATGTTGCAATCAGGGAGACCAGCGGATTTTATGAGCCATTGCTGGGTGAGATTTGATATTCACAGTGAATCTGGGTCTCAAACATGATCAACGAATGAAGCACAATTTACCGAAAGAGGAAGCTCTGTAAAAAGAGATGAGCACCCTCTTTCATATTCAGCCTGGGTCTTCCAATTACATTTTCCAAATCTCCCAAACCGTGTGGGATAGTCTTGAGGGACGAAATGGTCTCCTCTGTTTCTGTGCACCACACCTTACTGTGCAACAGTAAGTGGACTCCAACTGCTCCTGTCTAGCAGGCTAGAGGGGTTGAATTGAACACAGAAACATGGGACTGAAGAGCAGGAGTGGGTCATTAGAGAATTTGAGCCTTCTCCACCAGGCACGAAGATTGTGGCTGATCAGATTGTGGTCTCAGTCTCATCTTCCTCTCTGTGTCCCATTATCCGTGATTCAGTTCTCTGTCAAATCTTTAACTAACTCAGCTGTGAATACTTGTAGTCATAGAAGCGCCACAAACTTCTCGCGAAGAGAATTCCCATTTAAATGGCCCTTTTAGAATTTTTCCTCATATCGCTGTGAAAATAAGAGAGTCATACAGCGTGGAAACAAATCCTTTTGTCCAAATTGTCCGTGCCAATCAGGCATCTTAATCAGATCTCGTCCCATTTGCCACATCTCTCTGATCCATTCCTACTTATGTACCTTTTACAGATACCAGATGTACCAGATACAGTTTAAACGTGTAATTGTACCCACTGTCACCACTTCCTCTGACAGTACAGCCACCAGCCTCTGTTGAAAAAGTTTCCCCTCAGGTCCCTTCTAAGTCTTTGACCTGTCACCTTCACCCTATGCCGTCTAGTTCTGGACGCCCCTACACTGGGAAAAAGATCTTGCCCATTCAGACTATCCATGCCCCTCAGGACTTTTCTAAACCTCTGTCATGTCACCATTCAGCCTCTGACAGGCCAGGGGAAAAAGCCTCATCCTGTTTATCATCTCCCTGTAGCTCAAACCCTCAGGTTCCAGAAAATCTTGTAAACCTTTTTTGAAGCCTTTCAAGCTTAACAACATCCATCATTTAGCAGAGCCAACTGACCTGTACGCAGTATTCTTAAAGTGGCCTCACCTACGTCCTGTACAAACGCAACACGCTATCCAAACTCCTGTACTCACTGTTCTGACCGATTAAGGCAAGCATGCCAACCATGCTCCTCAGCACTCTACCGACCTAAACTCCATTTTCAAGGAACTATAAATCTTCACCCATAGGTCTGTTTGTTCAGCAACATTCCCCAGGGCACTACCCTGCTTTAACTTACCAAAGTGCAAAACCTCACAAATATATAATTAAACTCCATCTGCCAGTCCTTGGCTCATTGATGGTCAAGGATACCGTTATATACTGAGATAATCTTCTTCACTGTCCACTGCACCAATTTGTGATGTTATCTGTAAACTTAGTAACCATGCCTCTGATAATCACATCAAAGTTCTTTATAGCCGTGATGAAAAGCAGTGAGCTCAGCACTGATTCTTTCAGCACACCGCTGGCCACAGGTCTTCAGTCTGAAAAACAATCCATTACCTTCAATCCAATTTTGCATCCAAATCGTAAGCTTTCCCTAGATTACATATAACCTAATTTTAGTATTCTGTCTACAATGAGTTACCGTATTAAATGTCTTGCTGATGGCTGTGTAAACAACGTGCACCAAAGTGTCTTCTTCAATCTTCTTTGTCATATCTTCATAATACTCAATCACGTTAATTAGATCTGATTTCCATCACACAAATCGGAAAATTGACTACCCCTCATCAGTCCCTGTCTTTCTAAATAGATGTAAATCCTATCCCTCAGAATCCCCTCCAACGAACTCCTCGACGCTAACGTTGGCTGATTGAGTCGATAATTCTCTGTTTTGTTTGGCTTATTGCTCCCTTTTCTAGCCCCAATCTTCCACTCGCCACAAAAAATATTTATAACTAGGTTATGATATGGACAATGATATAGTTCTCAGAGTGTGTCAGGGTCAGTGTTAGGAACAAGTCAAGCAGATTTCTTTAATCTACTAAACCAACACTTTTATGATCAAAACAATGTTGCTCAAACGATGATGGAAAGAAGAATGACGAGAAGATATTGCAAATATGCACATTGATATTTCTCTTTGAAAAATACTGAGAAACGCACGTGCGCGCGCACACACACACACACACACACACACACACACACACACACACACACACACACGTATTGTCGATAACAAACTGAAAAGCGAATTTTCTGCAAAGTTAACTTGAAAGAACATTGTCCAAATATGATTCGAACTCATGACCAAAGGAAAAAATGAGAGTTGGACCCAAATGCTGTTCTATTTGTAGTCATCAAGTCTTCCAGCATGGAGAGAGACAGAGAGGCTCTTTGGCCCAAACTCGTCCATGCTGACCCAAATATCCACCCACACTAACCTCGTTTCCCAGCACATGGCCCATAGAATTCTCATCTTTCCTGTCCATGTACCTGCCCAAATGCCGGTTAAATATCGTTAATATAAATGCGTCAACCACTTCCGTTGGCAGCTCATTCCCTTTGGGTACCACTCTCTGTGTAAAACAGTTTCCACCAGTTTCCCTTTTATTCTTTACCCTCTTACCTTAAACTGATGCCCTCTCCTCCTCGATTCCCCAACTCTAGGAAAAAAACGCTGGATCCATTCACCCTATCCATGTCAACTTCTATAAGATCCCTCTCAGTCTTCTATGCTCGAAAGAAAAGAGTCCTCGCTTGTGCAACCTCTCCCTATAATTCATGCTGTTGGGTCCTGGCAACATTTTTGTAAATTCCGTCTGCACACATTCCAAATTAAAAACATCCTCCTGATCGCAATGTGACTAAAAGTGAATACAGCACGACAAATGAAGCCTCACCAACTTTCTGAATAACTTCAACATAACTTCCCAATGCTCGCCTCCATGTCCTGACTGATGCTTGCTAGTGTGGCTAAAGCTTCTTCACTACCATGTCTAACTGTGACCCCACTTTCATAGAACGGTGGACCTAAACTCCATGGTCGATCTGCTCAACTACAATCCTTAAGGTCCTACCAATCACCATGAAACGCCTACATTGATCTAAAGTTGCCAAAATATTCCTCGGTCCACTTCTCCAGTTTGATCAAGGCCCTGCTGCAATTTCTGATATACTTCCTCACTGTCCACGATACCACCTATTTTAGTGTCATCTTCAAGTTTCCTAATCATGCTTTGTACATTCGCAAGAATATCATTGCTACAGATAACAAACAGCAATGTGCCCAGCACTGACCCCTGAGGCACTTCATGTGTCACAGGCCTCCAGTCCGAGAGCATCCTTCCACTAGTATCCATTGTTTACTAGCATGAAGCCAATTGTGTGTCCAATTTGCCAGCTCCCTCTGGATTCCATGCAATTCTAACCTTCCAGCTTATCAATGGTAACATTTTGAAAGGCCTTACTGAAAACTATACAGACTACTTCTACCGCCCTACCTTCATCAACATTCCTGGTCATTTCAACTATGAACTCAAACAAATTTGAGAGGTATGATCTCCCACTCACAAAGCCATGCAATCTTTCCAGTCTAAAACAACTATTAATAATAATTATTAAAATTAATAATAACAAACTAATAAATAATAATAAGGTGACATTTTCAGTGGAGAATACATTATCCATGGTATGTGATACTGGAACGTGCATCATGGATAAAGGCAGAATAGATTTTGTCCCTGTGTCATTGAACTGTATTGAAAAAAGCAAGGGTGGCATGGTGGCTCAGTGGCTAGTACTGCTGCCTCATAGTGCCACGAATCCGGGCTTGGTTCCAGCTTCGGATGACTCTCTGTGTGGAGTTTGCACATTCTTACTGTGTTTGTGTGGGATTCCACTGGGTGCTCCATTTTCCTTCCATAATCCAAAGATGTATAGGTCAGGTGAATTGGCCATGCTAAGTTACCCATAGTGTTATGTGCATTCGTCAGGGGTAAATATAGGTGTGGTCTTGTTGGGCCAAATAGCCTGTTTCCATGCTGTAGAGAATCTGTCAAAAAAACTATTTCTAAACATACCTTATCTTTCCAAATGCATGTATATCTCATCCCTCAGAGACTTCTCAAGTAACCTACCTACCACAGATGTTAGGTTTCCTGGTCTATAGATTTTTCTTTGTTTCCCTTCTTGAATAATGGCACAACATTTGCTAATCCCCAATATTCTGAAACCTAAACTGTAGCTAACGATGATGTAAAAATATCAACCAGGGTCCCCGTAGTTTCGTCTGTAGCCTCTTGCAGTGTTCTTGGATGCACCAGTTTAGGACCAAGAGATTTATCCACCTTCATACATTCTAATGCATACAACACGTCCTCTCCTGTGATATTGACTCATCCCAAGATAACACCAGGACCTTTGTTCACCTCCCAAATCTTCATGTATTTCTTCACGGTTAAGGCAGAAGAGAAATATTAATTGAGAATCTCGCAAATCTCCTATGGTTCTAGACATGCATGTCCACTTTGGACCTTGTGGGGTCATATTCTCATTTAGTTATTCATTTTACTTTAATATACTTAAAGGACCTTTTTGGCTTCACCATAATCTTCTCAGCCAAAGCTATCTTGTGCCCCCTTTTCGCCCTCCTGATTTCCTTCTTCAGTAAATTACTGTATCCCCTGTATACCTCCAGGGATTCCCTCAATCCCAGCTGCCTGGACCTGAGCCACGCCTACTTTTTGTCGGTCAAAGCCTCAGTATCTCGTGACATCAATGCTTCCCTCTTCCGCCAACCTTGCCCTTCACCCTCACAGGAACATATAGATCTTGAACTCTAGACGTTTCACTTTTAAAGGCCTCCCACTTGAGGGGATCCCTTCGCCTGTACACAAACTCCTCCAACCAACCCCTACAAGCTCCTATCGAATTCCATCAAAATTCGCCTTGTCCCAATTTAGAACTTGAACATGTGGACCTGCTTTGTACTTCTTCATATTTATTTTAAAATTAATATAACTCTGGTCACTGGTCCCAGAGTGCTCCCCCACTGTCACCACAGTCACCTGTCCTGCCCTAGGTCTGAGAGTAGGTCAAGTTTCGCCCCTTCCCGAGTTGTCATTCCCAGTCTATTTTAGGAAAATTAAAATCTCCTACTAATGCAATCCCATTGGCCCTGCAAGTCTTCCCAATCGCTCTACATATTTTTGTTCCGCTAATTCCTTGTTTACTATTTGGGGGCCTTTGGAACAACACAAATACTCTCGCCATTCCCTTCTTATTTCTAAGCTCCCTCACAAATCCTCACACGATGTTCCTTCAGTTATTTTATCTCTGATCACTGCTGTGATACTCGCCTTAATCAAAATGAAACTCCCCCTCCCCTCCTTCCACCATCTCTGTCCCGCATAAAGCAACTTTACCCTGGTACATTAAGCTGCCAATCCTGTCCCTCCCTTAGCCATGTTTCTGTAATGGCTATAATATCCCAGTCCCACGTACATATCCACGCCCTGGGTTCATCAGTCTTATCTGCCAGCCATCTTGCATTGAAACAAATGCAATTTAATCCAACAGGCATTCCTTGCTCTCTGTCGTGATCCAGCCTGACTTGTCTCTTCACTTTACTGTTTCTGATTACTGTATCTCCTTCCAGCCTCGCACTTGCCTCCCTGCTGTTGAAGATCCCACCCCTCCCCAACCCCAGCCAATCGAGTTGAAATCCGCCCTTGCAACACTAGCAAACCTGCCAGCCAGGATATTGATCCCCTTCCAGTTCAGGTACAACCCGCCCTTCCTGAACAGGTTACCTCTGCCCCAAAAAAGATCCCATTGATCCAAAAATCTCTGCCCTCTGCACCAATTCTTTACCCACACATTCATCTGCCATATCGTCTTGTTCTTACCCTCACTAGCATGGAGCCCTGAAAGTAAACCAGATATTACCCACTGTCGTGCCAGTCTTCTACACTTTTTCCGAGCTCTATATAATCACTCTGCAGGACCTTATCACGATTTCTGCCTGCGTCATTTCTACTAATGTGCACAAAGACTTCTGGCTGCTCCCCGACCCTGTGGGAACGTTCTGCAGTCGCTCCGACACATCCTGGAGGCTATACACCATCATGGATTCATATTTGCAGCCAGAATCACTTGCCTGTTCCCCACACTATCGAGTCTGATTAATTACTTCTGAAGTTATTCTGCTCGCACAACCTTTTGGCAATGGGATTTCTTCCTGAAACAGTTGGATTTGGTTGAATTGCTTTGCTTCAGGCAGTGGGGAGTTTCTAATGAATCCTCATCAGGAATCCTCCATGAGTGGGAAAGACGACTAGGCTTTTAATTTCACTCCAACACATTGCTGCGTTGAGCGACAGGGAAATAGAAAGGGAGCAATAGACTTTTCCTTCACAGATAGGCTACATTTTTCCATCTGTAAGTTAAATCAGTAACATTATCTGACCCCAAACTGTACCATGTAAGCTTTCCTTGAACATTGTTATGGGTCGTTGTTATGGGGGACTTTAACATTCCTGATATTGATTAGGAACGCTATAGCTCAAGTTCGTTAGATGGGTCAGTGTTTGTTCAATGTGTGCAGGAGGGTTTCCTGACACAATATGTAGATAGGCCAACAAGAGGTGAGGCCATACTGGATTTGGTTCTGGGTAACGAACCAGGCCAAGTGTTAGAATTAGAGGTAGGTGAACACTTTGGGGACAGTGACCACAATTCGGTGACTTTTACTCTAGTGATGGAGAGGGATAAGTGTGCACTACAGGGCAAGAGTTATAGCTGGGGGCAGGGAAATTATGATGCGGTGAGGCATGACTGAGGATGTGTGGCTTGGAAAGTAAGCGTCAAGGCAAGGGCGTAATTGATATGTGGAGCTTGTTCAAGGAGCAACTATTGAGTGTCCATGATAAGTATGTACCCATCAGGCAGGGAGGAAAGGGTCGTGTGAGGGAGCCATGGTTTAATAAGTAATTGGAATCCCTTGATAAATGGAAGCGGGCGGCCTATGTAAAGATGAGGCGTGAAGGTT
>NW_025204527.1:7900-9533 GCF_004010195.1 Chiloscyllium plagiosum | reverse complement strand
CACTCTCACAGCCAGAAGTGTTTCCCCGTCCTCCATCTTGGATTTCCAGGTTTGAAACTTTTCTGCAAATGACCATCTGTGCTCCATCATTGTTAGTTTTAATTCTGCTGAATTTTTAATCAGCAAAATAATGAAGGGTTTGGGCTAAAGGCATGCCACCGATCACCCTTGATCTCATTGAATTGCAGGACAGGCTTGAGGGACTGAATGGTCTATTCCTCTGTTTGGATCGATGCCGTAACGAAGCTAGGAGTGTAGTGGTCCTGGTGGGATCCAAGTTCAACATCGGTGACCAGAGTCTTGGTACTGCTTGATAGCAATATTGATGTCAACTTTCACCAGTTTGCGAGTCGATTAATCGGATAATAATTGGCTGGTTTGGATTTGTTTTGCTGTTTCTGCCTTTCGCCTCGACTTTGTACATGTCATTGGGCCTCGATTGTGCTCCAGAGTTGATGCTGAGCCTACACAGGATATTCCGACCTGACTGTATGTTATTTCCTCTCCTCCTCCTCCTGCTAGAGCAATGCAAATTCAAAGCTGACCATGCAGAAGTTTGTAACATTGGCTGGAAGGTGTGAGTGCATGCGACAAATCGTCTGATTTTTGCCATAAGCCTCCAGTTGTGAGGGAGGTGCATGTAGCTGGGTTGATTGGGCAAGATGAGTTTTGTTTTGGTGCCTAGGTTAATGCTGACTGGCCCATCTGGTTTTCCTCCTTGTCTCTGTGCTAGGCTGTTATAACAGTGTGGTTGGTTGGGCTATTCAGAGTGCAGTGAAGAGCCAAACACCGATCTGGCTGTGGGTCTGGAATGACAAGAAGGCTGTGTGGTGACCTTTTTTTCTGCTGTACCCTGTACCATGTTGGTCTCCAGGTTTATGCTTGGAGAATGTTTACTTGACTCGTGCTTTGAATGGCTGAGTCGTCTTGTGAAGAGAAACATTGGTCAGACACGGCTTCCATCTGCTGGAATTGAAAGTGGGTAACAACTTAAGAGTCAGTTTTACAACACTGTCACAAGGTGGCCGAGAGCTTAAAGCGATGGCTGCTCATTAAGTGTGTTCTGCACGTGGGAGTTTGAGGCCCACTCCCATCATTTGCCATTTTTCTGGGGTGGCACAGTGCCTCAGTGGTTAGCACTGCTGCCGCACGGTGCCAGGGACCTGAGTTTGATTCCAGCTCTAGCAATGGGCGTTTGCACGTTCTCCCTGTGTCATTGTGGATTTCCTCCAGGTGCTCTGGGTTCCTCCCACAGTCCAAAGGTGTGCACATTAGCTGCATTGGTTGTGCTAAATTGTTTATAGTGTCTTGATGTGCAGGCTAGGTGGGTTAGCCAAGATGAATACAGGGTAGAGCAGGTCTGGGTGGGATGCTCTTCAGAGGGTCACTGTGGATGTGATAGGCCAAAGGCCTGCTTCCACAAAGGAGCGAGTCTATGATTCTATGAACACACAGGCTCACCAGCCTATCATGTCAAGCACCCTATCTATTCTAATTGGAGAGAACCCTAGGGAGAGGATTTACATGCACTTAGGAAAGCATGACTTCATTAGGGATAGGAGAAAGTGAGGACTGTAGATGCTGGAGATCAGAGCTGAAAATGTGTTGCTGGAAAAGCGCAGCAGGTCAGGCA
>NW_025204527.1:3926-7808 GCF_004010195.1 Chiloscyllium plagiosum | reverse complement strand
CTCTTCCTCCAACTGTCGTGTTGCTATGGTCTGGCGATGGAGGAATCCAAGGACCTGCATGTCCTTGGTGGAGTGGGAGGGGGAGTTGAAGTGTTGAGCCATGGGGTGGTTGGGTTGGTTGGTCGGTCCGGGTGTCCCAGAGGTGTTCTCTGAAACGTTCCACCATACACCGCCTTAACAACCCTATCAACTTGGGTGGCAACTTTGAGGGGTGTACGTACATGGACCCCAAGATCTCACTGTTCCTCCACACCACCAAGAGTCCTGTCTTTAGTCCTGTATTCAGCATTCAAATTCGACCTTCTAAAATGAATCACTTTGCATTTATCCATCTGCCATTTGTCCTTTGCAAGTCCATCTGCCACTTTTCTCAGCCCAGCTGTACATCTTATCAATGTCTTGTAGCCTGCAACAGCCCTCAATACTATCTACAACACCACCGACCTCTGTGTCGTCAGTAAACTTAGTAATGCGCCCTTCCACTAGCATATCCAAGTCATTTATAAAAACTACAAAGAGCAGATCCCAGTGGGGCATCACTGGTCACTGACCTCCAGACGGAATGTTTTCCATCCACCATCATTCGCTGTCATCTTTTGGCCAGCCAATTCTGTATCCAGACAGACTCATTTCCCTGGATCTCATGCCTTCTAACTTTGATTGAGCCTATCATGGAGAACACTATCAAAAGCCTTACTGAAATCCAGATACACCGCATCCACTGCTCAACCTTCGTCAACTTGTCTCATCACATCCTCAAATAACTCAGTAAGGCTTGTGAGGCATGACCTGCCCCTCACAAAGCCATGCTAACTATCTTTAATCTAATATGTTTTTCCAATTAGTCATAAATTCATTCTCTTGGAATCCTTTCCAGTACCTTGCTTACCACAGACATAAGACTAACGGTCCGTAATTCCCAGGGATTTCCCTATTCTCTTTCATGAATAGAGGAACTATATTCACCTCCCTCCAACCATCCGGTACTACTCCTGTGCAGAGTGAGGTTGCAATGATCATCACCAGAGGCGCAGCAATCTCCTTCCTCGCTTCCTGTAGTAACCTTGGGTATATCTGTCTGGCCCTGGGGACTTGCCTATCTTACTACCTCCCAGAATTTCCCTCACATCCAATTCCTGAATATCTATCTTTTCAAGCCTATTAACCTGGTCCACAGTGTTCTCCTATCAACATGGTCCCCCTCTCTAGTGAATACTGAAGCAAAAAACTCATGTAGGGCCTCCCCTACCTCTAACGTCTCCAGACACAAGTTCCCTCCCTATCCCTAATCGGTCCTACACACTCTGATCATTCTCTTATTCCTCATTTACTTGTAAAACACCTTTGGGTTTTCCCTGATCCTTCCCGAAAAGTCTTTCTCGTGCCCCCTCCTAGCTCTCCTCCGTCCATTTTTGAGTTCTTTCCTAGCTGCCCTGTAATCCTCTAAAGCTGTGCTAGATCCTCGCTTCCTCAGCCTTAAGCTTCCTTCTTCCTTTTGATGAGAAGCTCCTCCTCTGTTGTTATCCAAGGTAGTTGGGAGATCAAATGTTAAGGAAAAGTATAGAGTTAATGGCAGGACCCTCAACAGCATTGATGAACCCCAAGATCCCTAAGTGCAAGTCCATAGCTCTCTGAAAGTGACCACCCAAGTAGATAGTTTAGTAAATTTGGCGTGTGGCACACTTGCTTTATTGGTTCTGGAATTGAGTACAAGAGTCAGGATGTCATGTTGCAGCTTTATAAAACTTTGCTCAGGCCACACTTAGAGTATTGTGTTCAGTTCTGGTCGTCACATTACAGGAAGGATGTGGTGGCTTTGGAAAGGGTGTAGAGGAGGTTAGATGCTGCCTGGATCAGAAGGTATCAGCTGTAAGGAGTGGCTAGAAAATGCAGGTTGTTTTCTGTGGAGCCGTGGAGGCTGAGGGGAGACTCCATCGAAGTTCGTAAAATTGAGATGGATTGTTAGGGTTAATGGTCACACTTTTTCTTTTTTCTTTCTTTTTCCCCCAGGGATGAAATGTCTAAAACTAGGGAGAATGCATTTAAGGTGAGAGGGGAGTGGTGGGGGAAGCTCAAAGATGAGATGAGGGGCAAACCTTTTTTCCCTAGTGTAGTAGGAGTCTGGAATGTGCTGTCAGGGGTGGTAGTGGAGGCTGATACGATAGGGGCATTTAAGAGACTTTCAGGTAAGCACATGAATATGTCAGCAATGGAGGGATATGGACCAAGGGCAGACAGAAAGGATTATTTTAACTTGGCATCATGTTTGGCACAACACTGTGGGCAGGAGGGCTTGTTCCTGTGCTGTATTGTTCTATGTTCTTTGTAAACCTGTTTTTTTCAACACTTTTTGCTTGGAGCCTTGTGTGCTATGGCATTTCAAGTGTTTATGTATACACTGAAATGTTGAGAGTTCCTACATTTACCATCTATTCCAGATACACATCACCCTCTGGATGAAAAACTTTGACCTCCAATTCCTGAGCCATCTTTTTGTATTAAACTGGTTTCCCTACTTAATGTCCCATCTATTGAAGAGAAATGTGTCATCCTACCTCCCATTTCTATGCCTCTAAACTTTGTACACCTCAATCGGGTTGCCACACAGTCTCAGTGCTGGAAGGAAAATGACTAATCCCTATCTAGTTTCTCTCTTCATGGCTCAATTCAACATCCTGGTGAATCCCCTCTACCTAGAGCAATCACATCCTTTCTGTAATGCAGTTACCAGAATTGTACACATCATTCCAGCTGTGGCCGAATTAATATTTCATTCAGCTTCTTCATAACTTCCCTGCTTTTGCATTTAATACCTCCACTTATATAAGCAAGTATCCCTCCTTGAACAACCTTTATCCACCTGTCCTGCCTTCAAGGATCTGAGGACATACACCCCAAGGTCAATCTGATCCTCTATTTCCTAGAGTCCTGCCGTTCATCATATTTCCTTCCTTTATTAGTGCTACCAAATGCATCACCTCGCACTTTTGTTTTTTTTAAAAAACATTTTCCCACAAGTTTACAAAAGAAAACTTAAAAAAAAGACTCAAGTATAAACATTGCTATACAGTTAAATCTTAAATAAATGATAACCAAAATCTATCAAACAAGAAAACAGAAATACCCAGAGAAGAAAAAAGACAAAACTCAACTAACTACTCATCTAACTTACAACTAACCAGAGGTGTGTCATTAAAATTCTTACATTATTCAAGAGAGAGTAAAGAAATCTGTGTTCACGAGGGAAGACACAAGCAATCTCGCTGAGGTAACAGAGGCTGAAGGACCTGAACTTAAGGGAATTTATATTTGCCAGGATTTGGTGTTGGAGAGACTGTTAGGTCTGAAGGTTGATAAGTGTCTGGGGCCTGATGGTCTGCACCCCAGGGTACTGAAGGAGGTGGCTCGGGAAATCGTGGATGCGTTGGTGATTATTTTCCAGAGTTCAATAGATTCGGGGTCGGTTCCTGAGGATTGGAGGGTGGCTAATGTTATACCACTTTTTAAGAAAGGTAGGCGAGAGAAAGCAGGAAATTATAGACCAGTTAGTCTGACCTCAGTGGTGGAAAAGTGCTGGAGTCTATTATAAAGGATGAAATTACGACACATCTGGATAGTAGTAACAGGATAGGACAGAGTCAGCATGGATCTATGAAGGGGAAATCATGCTTGACTAACCTTCTTGAATTTTTTGAGGACGTAACTATGAAGTTGGATGAGGGAAATCCAGTAGATGTAGTGTACCTGGACTTTCAGAAAGCTTTTGACAAAGTCCCACACAGGAGGTTAGTGAGTAAAATTAGGGCGCATGGTATTGGGGGCAAAGGACTAACTTGGATTGAAAGTTGGTTGGCTGACAGGAAACAAAGAGTAGTGATAAAC
>NW_025204527.1:0-1530 GCF_004010195.1 Chiloscyllium plagiosum | reverse complement strand
TTGGTCCGGGTGTCCCAGAGGTGTTCTCTGAAATGTTCCGCCTACTTGCGGAATGTTTCAGAGAACACCTCTGGGACACCCGCACCAACCAACCCAACCACCCTGTGGCTCAACACTTCAACTCCCCCAAAGCTTCATTATCTGAATTTATCAATTAATTGAAGTCTCCATAGGCTTTTTCTGTTTGGAAAAAAATGCAATGTTGTGTGTGTTATTTTTTTCATAAAGGCCAAAGTGAGACTACGGTTGAAATGAGAAGGGTCCAGATACAGAAATCATTGAGTGAGTGCATAGGTACCAAAAAAAAAGTTAATGTAATACTTACGTTTGTGAAAGGAATTCAGGTGAGTGGAAAAAGTGTAATAACTGCCTGATTCTGGGACATAAAGGATTGGTTAAATAGATGAAGTTAATATTTCCCACCCACGTCTGGGTGAGGTGCTTCACACGGTTAAGAAAAATTTTCTCCTGGTGATATCTCTAGAGCCTGGGGGACACTCTTACATTAAGCATGAGGTTGTTCAGAGGTGATGTCAGCATTCATGATGTTGTAGAAAGGGTAGAGTCGGAGAGATGTAAGTTTTTGTTCTTGGAGTTTAAATGGAATGTCAGGGCATTCTGACCAAGTGGATTATTTAGATTTCATTTGAGCAGTGGGAGGATTGGGCAGAAACACGAGCCAGCGAGATCTATCTGACTGAAGGTGTGTTTAAGCTTTTCAAAACCGTGCTTGACTGTGACTCCAGTGGGCCCCTCTGCACCTGTGTGATCTGTTTCTAAACTGGAGAGTACACCATGAAGAAGCATTTTAAACTTGTTGGGTTTCTGTTCTAATCTATAATTCACTGTTCAATTAGCCATAAAGTTGTCATTGTCCATATGTTGATCATCCGATTTTGTATGATGAGGGTTTGGTGAGAAGATGGGATAGATGGAAGAATTGTCATTTTGTCAAAGATGCAAACGCATCACTAGATTAGAATTTATCTTGGGGTATTCAATTTGGTAAATGGAGATACCTTGAGCTCTTCTGAAAGACAAACAATGCATTGATTTGTCATTGAGTGGCTGTAAATATAATTAACTATTTATTTTCTATTTATTTTCAAAGCAGTTTGAACATTTGGGGCCAAGATTATCACAATCAATTTATTAGCAGCAGGAACGCAGCACTAAATCAGAGGTTCCAGTTAATGCTTCATTGCCTCAGGTGAACATTTTGTTTTATTTGCTTTTGATATTTTGACAAGAATAAAATAAGAAGTATTCGGGAGCTGTGTTATTCCTGTTTATTCTCAAACAAAAAAAGGTTACTGGAAAAACTCAGCAGGTCTGACAACAGCTGTGAGGAGAAATTGAAGTTAATGTTTCTGGACCGGTGAATTTTCCTCTGAACAGCACCAGACCTGAAACACATTAACTTTGATTTCTCCTCACCAATGCTGCCGAGCTTTTCCAGCAACCTCTGGTTTTGTTTCTGATAGACAGCTTCTGCACTTCTTTTGGTTTTTAGCCTGTTTATTCTTTGCT
>NW_025204526.1:7449-9533 GCF_004010195.1 Chiloscyllium plagiosum | reverse complement strand
TGCAGAAATAATGTCTGCATTATTATTGTGGAGAAGTTGCACAGGCATGAAAAAACTGTCAATGCATCATCCTATTCAAAAGGAAGGACAGCAAAATGCGGGTAGCTAGATCAATTGAGAAAGCATTGGAATCGGGTAATTACGAATGGGATAACAGAACATTTAGAAAATCTTAATGTCATCAAGTGGAATTTTGTAGACGATAGCAAACTATATGGAAAGGCACATTTTGAGAGGGATACAAACGTGTTTTCAGGCAGATATTGATAGATAAAGTAAATGAGCAAAATCTTGCAAATGCTGTATAATGTAGGAAGATGTCAAGTTGTTCATTTGAAAAGGGAGAAAAAGCAATCGAGTTTTATTTAAATGGTGACACGCATCAGGAAGCAGGTACACAAAGGGAAATGGGGCCTTCAGAAATACAAAAACACAGAAAATTAGCAAACAGGAACACGTTGTGATAAGGAAGGCGTGTGGAATTCTGGACTCTTATTTCAAGAGCGTTGGAGTACAACAGTAGGGAAGTCTTACTGCAAGTTCCATGCAGCTCTGAGAATAGATTTGGAACACTGTGAGCAATTTCGTCCAGTAACAAAGGAAATACATTTTCATCTGGCACAATTCATACGAGGACAATTAGGATGATCATAGGGATGGAAAGACTATCTTATGGTCATAAATTCAACAGATTTGGAGTCTACTGTCTGGAGTTTAGAAGAATGAACAGTGATCCAATTGAGACATATCAGATTCTTAAGGACCTTGACAGGGTAAATGCTGAGACGATGTTCCCCTAATGGGAGAGAGCTTTGGCTGTTTCTGCTTAAGCAGAAAAGGGGATCATAAACAATTGGAACAGAAATTCTCGATCTCATCCTTGCAATCATTAAAATGAGTCATCAATGGCTGACAGTTATTCTGCCTGGAAACCATAGCCTTCCACTCCCTTGTGTATTCAAATCTGTCTAACTCAATCTTATACGCCAACATCCCATTACCTTCAAGGAAACAGAATTGCACTCTTCAACCACTCTCTTGGAGAATAATACATTTCTTACCTTCGTTTGAAAAAGGAACCAGTTGATTCTGATACCGTGTCCCCTCGGCTTAATCACTGTAGTCGAAGGAAAATATCTCCTTTTGTGTTCCACTTTGTCTCGTCCCCGCAAGATCTTATATGTTTCAATGAGATCACCTTATATTCTTCCAGACTCGAATGGAGATGGGCATAACCTCACTTCAGCCAACAAGACCTTAATCGCAGGAATGTGGCAAGTGATCCTTCTCTGAGTAACTTCTAAAACTTCTATTTGTTTTCTTGAAATCAGGACAGCAATCGGTGCAAAGTGATATACCAGTCCTGAAATTACCCTTTGATTATTTCCATGGCACAGACAATGTATTGCTAATGAGATTTCACTGTCTTCCATTGAAGTTCACGTCTAGCATTGCCAGCAGCACATCAGTCTTGTGTAATCCAAGACCTCATCGCTGCACATCTCTGGGTGTTTTGGTACATCTCACGATTTGATCTTCTTCACAGCAAACCTGATGACAGTGCTGATTCTTTCCCAAGGGAAGTGCGGCCTTTCCAAAGGAATCACTCACTACATGATTGCCATGGCAACAGGAGATATGATGGTCCTTGTCTTCAACGTGATTGTGAGCCAGATCTTCAAGTATCATTTGCCGGATTCACTGCTGAGCTACACCCCCGCCTGCCGACTCAGTGCCTTCCTGCAAGGGTTCAGCCTCCAACTCTCCATCTGGTTTACCATCGCCTTCACCTTTGACCGCTTTGTAGCAATTTGCTGCAACAAATTGAAGAGGAGGTTTTGCACTGAAAGAATGGCTCACGTGGTCATATTCATCGTGAGTTCTCTTAACATCATGGTCAACATTCCCTTGCCTTTTCGCTATGAGCCCACTCATGTTCTGAACAATGTACAGTGGGGCTGCCGCACCATCACTGCTTACCTCACTTCACCGGCCTGGGCAGCTCACCGGTGGCTCTCCAACATCTCAAACATGTTTCTTCCTATTCCCCTGCTCCTGCTGTTGAACACTCTCACCGCTGGCCA
>NW_025204526.1:0-2464 GCF_004010195.1 Chiloscyllium plagiosum | reverse complement strand
GGGTTGGGACTGAGATAAGGTGGGGGGAGGGGAAATGAGGAAGCTGGAGAAATCTGCATTCATCCCTTGTGGTTGGAGGGTTCCTAGGCGGAAGCCTTCATTTCCCAGTAATCAAGTTAGAGGTATTGGTCATTGTTGTGCTACTTTCTCTTTACCCACACTGTGTATTGGCACAACCTCCAACCCTTGTGTATGACATCCCTTTTTATCTTCTATAGGCACTAACATTGTCCACTACTTTACGAGGTGTAACCTCCTTCTACCCTAAGGATCACGGTATAAATACCTCTCTGGCTGTTTTCCTCACCAGCTCAGATACTAGAATCCAGTGGGTACGTTTTCCAGGTGACACTCCGAGCTCAAGCTGGTGAGAACGATAATGCCTCATCTTGGCTGCTCGCCGAGAAAATTAGGTCTCTGGTCAGTGGAGCTTGGAGATTAGGCAGCAGAGGACACCATAATGTCTGCCATCTGGACCTTCATTATCTGTCCCAAAGAGACAGAGGCAGTCTGTTGGGGCACTGGGTCACTGAGCACACAAAGCTTGTAGGACCCTTCAGCTCAGGCATGCCTTCATCTGGCTGACTCTATGGACAGGTTGTTGGTTCCCATAGACAGTCTGGTCCAGTTGTCCATATCTGCCAGAAAGATGCACAGACTTGATCCCCCATCATTCAAGCCATTGGTGCTCAGGATCAATAACAAGGCAACAGGGGGACAAGGGACCCTCATCTCAATCCCGTGCCCCTCTCTCACGTGGGATACCGGGCAAGGCCAGTAATCCCAGCTGAAGAAAGGCCAACATAAAGGCTCCCAGAAGCCTCCTCTCAGAACATTAGAGATACTGAGGCTTCCACCTCCCCCCTCAGTTCTAGAGGGGTGGGGAGGGTGGGGATCAGGCTGGACAGGATACTTTCAGCATGTCTGGGATCTCTAGACTAAGACTCTCAACCCAACCTCCAAGGCTCATGGCCTTCACTGTAGGGCATGTTCCCTCAACGTCAGTAGAAGCTTGAACTACACTAAGTTGTCATGGTGGGGTGGGGGACATAGAAGACATTCTGAGGGCACAGAGATGACACATCGTAAACAAACTTTCAAATATATCACAAAATGTTCACTTTCCATCGTCATCTGTGGGAGCAAGTCTCTGTCTAGCTACAATAACAACATTGAAGGCACAGAACCCACCTCTCCTTCACACTACACAATATCCAATGGTCCAAGTGTGAAATGAGCAGCTTCTGCACCATGTGTAGGTGATGAGTAAATCACAGGTGATTGTTACTTTGGTAACTGGGCTGCATCTTTCCAGAAATACTGCAATAGCTGTTGCATCATGGGCATTGTGGGATTGATTTGGAATATTGTATTTGGTCACGGTGCTTGGGGTAAGGATTTGCACTGCACACAGTAGGTTCCCGCACACGGTAGGTTTCTGCTCCAGTGTATGTGAGGGAGTCTGTTTAATGGTGTTGTCCTCTGAAGGCCCTCCATCAGCCAAAATTGAAAGTCTCTCCTTCACAGAATGAGACCTTACCCTGCCCACTCCTGAAGTGCTGGCAGCCATTTTCATCTCTGTTGTGCACCTTGCCATTCTCGGCAAATGGAAGGCAACAGCAGTCACTTCTCAAACTGTGAACCTCAGATGAATGAACCACATTTTCTGGTAGCCCTCCTTGTCCACCCCATGGGCTTTGTATTTACCCAAATCCCCATTCAAACCTGTCTATCTGAGTCTGAGTGTGGCTCACCTCGTTGAGTGACCTAGGCAGACAGCACTGAACGATGAGTGACTGGAGCCCTGACCAGAATCTGTGTCGCTCTCCAACTGTGTTCTCATGATTCCCTGGACCGATTGCCCTGGACATGCAGGTCAGCATGTGTGCAGATGCACAGAGCCCCCCCACTCCGACTATAACCGCCACATGACCAGACGACTGACCATATCCATGCCCCTCACCTGATATCAGACGCTGTGCTGATGTACTGTGCCTGAAAGGTGCCTCCCGAGATTGGATTGTGAGCTACTCCCTGTAGACATTGAGAGGCGGCTGTCGGTTTGCTGCACATGCAGCGTATATAGCTGGCACATGCTGTGAGAGTGAGATCGATGTGGCACCATACCCATCAGCAAGGCTTACCACCCCTCCACTGAGGACTGTTGACCAGTTTAACAAGCTGCCTGGTCATGTGTCTGAGCCAACCGACGAGGTAACACTGAGTCTTTAACAAGTGGCTGAGGGGGCAAAGCCCTAAAAGGCAAAGCCAGGATGATGTAAGCGGCGGGGTAAGATCGAAGTGACAGAGCGCTCAGAATAAGTGAGGAGCCCTGAGATGTATCCACAAACTGGGTGCCTGTCTGGATGTGCGAGTGTACTTGCAGCAAATTCAGGGGCCGGTATTTTCAGCTGCAGTACGACATTTCAGAAGCATAATGTCAGTGGATCAGAGATGTCCACAA
>NW_025204525.1:3674-9531 GCF_004010195.1 Chiloscyllium plagiosum | reverse complement strand
CCCACACCCTAACCCCTCGAATGACCCTGTCTCTACATTTGTTTCACTTGCTCCTCCCTGGTAGAGATTTTTGTGTATTTCTTGTAGCCCATGTGTTCACCACCTATCATTGTGGTGCTGTTTAAAAGCAGACAGGAAGGTGGCCCTATTGACCCGTGAATCTCTCAGGGATGGTGACCTTGGACCGAGGGGTTTTTAATTTCTTGTTCAGCAAGTGGAAAATCACAAGGAGAGCATCTTGCTGCAGTAACCGACCACGTCAGTCAGTCCACACCGGCAGCTTCTGTTCTTGGGCGATCCGGGAAGGAGTCACGTGCACAATGATCGCGAGTGTGTCTGCACTGCGTCTGATCCCCCGTGCCAGTCTCCTGCCTTCTGCCCCTCTGCCTGCGCCCAAACTGCCGCCCAAATCCCGTCCAGAGTGCCTTCCCCCGCGTTTCCAGGCCCTAATTCCTTACTGGGTGTTTTCCTGTGTTTTCCTCCCATCCCCTTTGCTTCATTAGCGCGTCCCTTTAAATTGGAGAACCTTTCCTCCTTGTTCCTTTCACCATTGGGAACAGATTCTCTCGGACTACTCTGTCTAGTCTCTCCCCCCCCCGCAAATGATTTTGAAAGCCTCTTGTCAGATCTCCGTCTCAATCTCCTCCTCTCCCGAGGGGAACAGTCCCCCAGCGTCTTCGATCCCTCTCCGTCGCTGAGGTTTCGCGGAGGAGCAGGCCACTCGGCCCGTCGAGTCTGCTCTCCCGTTCAGTCAGACCGCGGCTGACCTTGGTGTGCCCTCTGCTGCACTGACCCGCCAGCCCACCGCGACCCTTCGTTCCCCTGCTGTTCAACAACCCAGCGATCTTGGCCTTAAAACGCGGTCGCCTCAGCTGGCCGGGGTATTCCCCCACAGATTCCCAACCCTCTGGGTGAAGCAGTTCCCCTCAGCCCCACCCGAAATCTGCCTCCCTCTTATTTTGAGGCTGTGCACCACCTCATTCTAGTTTCATCCACTCATAGGAACAACCTCCCTGCCTCGATCTTATTTATTTCCTTCGTCATTTTATGTTTCTATAAAATCCCCCCTCCCCTTATTCTTTTGAATTCCATTCAGTGTAGTCCCATTCTACTCAATCTCTCCTCCTAAGAGCCGCGAGGTTTTGGTGCAGCTCTGCAAGTCCCTGGTGAGACCACACTCGGAATATTGTGTTCAGTTCTGGTCGCCCTACTACAGGAAAGATACAGAGGCTTTGGAGAGGGTACAAAGAAGGTTTACCAGGATGCTGCCTGGACTGGAGGGATCGCCTTATGAAGAGAGGTTGAACAGGCTTGGACTTTTCTCTCTGGAGAGAAGGAGGAAGAGAGGTAGCGTGATTGAGGTGTACAAGGTAATAGCCAGAGACTTTTCCCCAGGGCAGGATTGACTGGGACAAGGGGTCATAGTTTGAAGATTAGAGTCGCCTGAGTCGGGAATTGAACCCGGGTCCCTGGCGCTGTGAGGCAGCAGTGCTAACCACTGTGCCACCGTGCCGCCCACGAAGATATTAGGAGGAAGGTATAAAAGAGACGTCAGAGGTAGGTTCTTTCAGCAGAGAGTTGTGAGAGCATGGAATGTGTTCCCAGCGGTGGTGGTGGGAGCAGAGTCATTGGAGACATTTAAGCGACTCCTGGACATGCCCATGGAGAGCAGTGAGTTGAGGGCTGCGCAGGTTAAGTTACTATATTTTACATTAGGATTAAACCTCGGCACAGCATCGTGGGCCGAAGGGCGTGTTCTGTGCTGTACGTTTCTATGTTCTATAAGCCAACCCTGTCCGGAATTAACCCAGTGAACCTCCTGTGCAGCCCCTCCAGTGCCAGTACATCCTTTCCCAAGGAAGGAGACCAAAACTGCACGCAGTCCTCCAGGTGTAGCCTCACAGGCTCCCTACCCAGCTGCAGCATCGCCTCCCTGTTTTCATCCCTGGGACCGTTGTTGTGAATCGTTCCTGCACGTGCTCTCCAGTGTGTTGAGGCCTTTGCTGTAATCTGGGGCCCAGAACTGCCCAGCAGACTGCAGCGGAGGGGTAGGGGAAGGAGCTGCTCAGGTACCTGTCCTCAGTTGCAGGCAGGGTTTCTGATAGTGCAGTCCTGTGAAATTGGAGCTCTGTTTGAATTCAATGTTCTCTCTGTTTGTGTTTCCTGATCACCCCCTGCCACCCTACAGTAACTCCGGGGCCCACTGCATCACGTGTTCTTACAAAGCCAGTTCGGGTCTCCTGTATCCCCTCGAACGGGGGTTCATCTACGTCCACAAACCCCCGGTTCACATCCGCTTTGACGAGATCTCCCACGTCAACTTCGCCAGAGGCACCACGACCACCCGCTCCTTTGACTTTGAGATCGAGACCAAGCAAGGCAGCCTGTACACCTTCAGCAGCATCGAGAGGTGAGTGAGAGAGGACTGGTCGACTGGGGAAGGCGGCCTGTACACCTTCAGCAGCATCGAGAGGTGAGTGAGAGAGGGCTGGTCAACTGGGGAAGGCGGCCTGTACACCTTCAGCAGCATCGAGAGGTGAGTGAGAGAGGGCTGGTCGACTGGGGAAGGCAGTCTGTACATCTTCAGCAGCATCGAGAGGTGAGTGAGAGAGGGCTGGTCGACTGGGGAAGGCAGCCTGTACACCTTCAGCAGCATCGAGAGGTGAGTGAGAGAGGGCTGATCGACTGGGGAAGGCAGCCTGTACACCTTCAGCAGCATCGAGAGGTGAGTGAGAGAGGGCTGATCGACTGGGGAAGGCCTCAGGAAGTGGAGTGCATCTTGTGGAAAGGATGCTGCGACCCTGAGTGGGGCTGGGGAGAGGGGGGGGTAAGGGCTGCAGGTTTAAACGGAGGGTTCTCCCTGGGCGGTTTCCAGGAAATGGTCTGGGAATTGGGAGGGAATGGCAGGTTTGTGTCAGTGATCCCAGGGATTGATACAGCTTGATCTCTCGCTCTTCCCAGGGAGGAATATGGGAAACTCTTTGACTTTGTCAACGCCAAAAAACTCAACATCAAGAATCGCGGGATGAAGGAGGTAAGCTGACCCAGCCCGCGATCGGATCCTTGTGTCCCTCTGCTCCTCCGACTCTCAGCTCGGACTCTGGTGTGACCCTGAGAGCAACGCTAGCTGTGTCTGTGTGTATGCACGCCCCCATCATTTCTGTTCACATTCTAAATCTCCTCACCCTGTCTCTCTCATTTTCCCCCAACCCCACCCTTCCCTTTTAGAGAGATGAGGTTTGTACACCAGGGGTGGTGTGTGGACATTTGAGACTGGAAGCTGGCATGTGAGGCTGCACTTGACGTGGCCTGCGTGTGTGTGGGTGTGTATCTCTGCATGTGACTTGGCATGTAAGTGTGTCTATCTGTTCCGAACTTGGTATGCACGTGTCTTTTAGTGCGTGATCTGGCCTGCATGTGAGAGAGAGATCTGGCCTGCGCCCATGTGCGCGTGTGTGTGCACATGATCTGGCCTATAAGCGTATATGTGCACGTGATCTGTGCCTGCACATGTATGCGTGTATATATGCACGTGATCTGTGATCTGTGCCTGCACACGTATGCGTGTATATGTGCACGTGATCTGGCCTACATGCGTACCCGTGTATATGTGAGCGGGATCTGTGCCTGCACACACACACGTGTACATGTGCATGTGATCTGTGCCTGCACGCATATGCGTGTACATGTGCACGTGATCTGTGCCTGCACACGTATGCGTGTATATGTGCCTGTGATCTGGCCTGCACACGTATGCGTGTATATGTGCACATGATCTGGCCTGCATGCGTATGCGTGTATATGTGCCTGTGATCTGGCCTGCACACGTATGCGTGTATATGTGCACATGATCTGGCCTGCATGCGTATGCATGTATATGTGCGTGTGATCTGTGCCTGCACGCATATGCCTGTATATGTGCACGTGATCTGGCCTGCACGCGTATGCGTGTATATGTGCATGTGATCTGGCCTGCACACGTGTGTGTGTATACGTGCACGTGATCTGGCCTGCTTGCGTATGCGTGTGTATGTGCACGTGATCTGGCCTGCACGCGTATGCGTGTATATGTGCACATGATCTGGCGTGCACGTGATGTGGCCTACACGCGTATGCCTGTATATGTGCGTGTGACCTGTGCCTGCACGCGTCTGTGTGTATATGTGCGTGTGATCTGTGCCTGCATTCGTATGTGTGTATATGTGCATGTGATCTAGCCTGCACACGTATGCGTGTATATGTGCACGTGATCTGACCTACACGTGTATATGTGCACGTGATCTGGCCTGTACACGTATGTGTGTATATGTGCACGTGATCTGTGCTTGCACGCGTATGCGTTTACATGTGCACTTGCTCTGGCCTGCACACTTGTGTGTATATGTGCACGTGATGTGGCCTACACGCGTATGCGTGTATATGTGCATGTGATCTGGCCTGCATGTGTATGTGTGTATATTTGCACGTGATCTGTCCCTGAACATGTATGTGTGTATACGTGCATGTGATGTGTGTATGTGTGTATATTTGCACGTGATCTGGCCTGCACGCGTATGCGTGTATATGTGCGTGTGACCTGTGTGCACGCGTATGCGTGTATATGTGCGTGTGACCTGTGCCTGCACGCGTCTGTGTGTATATGTGTGCGTGATCTGGCCTGCATGTGTATGTGTGTATATTTGCACGTGATCTGTTCCTGAACACGTATGTGTGTATACGTGCACGTGATGTGGCCTACACGCATATGTGTGTATATGTGCGCGTGATCTGTCCTACACGCATGATCTGTGCCTGAACACGCTCAGGGCCGAGTTTCTGAAAGCCAATTTCCGCGTTCCCTTTTGCCCTGAAAACCTTTCATCTCCCCCATCTGATCAAATCTGTCCACCTCTCCCTTCACAACATTCAGTGACACACCTCCACCCCTTTTCTGAGGCTGAATCCCAAAGTCTTTCAGCCCTCTTTAAGAGGAATAACATTCACCCGGTCTCTGTGCTCTGCACTGCCGCACATCCATGTTCTGTCCACTCTGTCAGGACCATTCAGCAGCCTACCTACCACAACCAAATCAGCCCTGCCGCCGCCGCCGCCTTAACCCTCCTGGGAACCAGCCCACTCTGTCAGGCCGCCTGCTTCATCCAGGTATCAGTCTGGTGATTCCCATCTCTCCATCATTACCCAGGCCGGAACTGCACGCAGTATACATGACGTGGCCCTGTGTAACAGAAGGGGAATGTCATTATTGTTGTGGTTGGTTTTTCTGCTAATGAAAGGATAGTACTCCACCAGCATTCCTGATTATCTGCTGTGCTTACCTCCGAACTCTGTGTGACCAGCAAGCTCGAATCCCTGTGGGCTTTGGAATTTTGGAGTCATTCTTACTTTAACAAAAACCCTGCTTTTTTTTTTTGTTCCTCCTGCCAAAGTACATAACTTCGCGGGTTTCTGACATTACACAACAGATTGTTGCCCGCTCGCTCAGTAAGGATCCAAACCTGATGTTAGCTCTGTCATGTCCTCCTTCGCAACTTGCCAGTCCTCGTAACATCTGCAAATATAGCCTCCACCACATCTTCAGTCACTGTCCTCAAAGTTGTTAGATCACAGCCCAGATCCCCACCAGGACTCCAGTATGACATGCTGCCAGTCTGTGTGTGTGTGTGTGTGTGGAGCAGCAGTGTATACCATCCAAAAAAATACCAGGGAGGATGTGAGCACAAGACGGGGCCTTCCTCAAACTGTTCCCTCCCTGTCTCACTGACCCTCTGCCCACTCATGCTCTCTCTCCCCTGTCCCACTGGGTCACTGTCTCTCTCTCTGTCCCCTCGTTCTCTCTCTCTCTCTCTCTCTCTCTCTC
>NW_025204525.1:0-1801 GCF_004010195.1 Chiloscyllium plagiosum | reverse complement strand
CAGAAGGACAAGGGGCAGCAGATACATGGGAACACCACCCCCAGCCCCCTACCCCACCCCCACACCCCCTGCAAGTTCCCCTCCGAGCCCTCACTCGGAAATCTCTCTCCGCTCCTTCCTGGGTCAGAATCCTGGAATTCCCACCCCTCAGGGAGGCTGTGGGTCTACCCTACAGCACATGGTTCAGGGAGGCAGCTCAGCCCCACCCTCTCAAGGGGTGGGGGGCAACTGGGGACGGGGAGGAATCACACGCTGGGCCTGCTCAGCGAGAGAACTTCCAGCTGCTGTTGCCCAGATGTTCAGGGCTGACCCGGTGAGAGGCTGCCGTATGATTGGACGGGAATCGGTCAGGGAGCAGCGTCCTGATAGGCTGTGTTTGTTTTGTAGATGAATCCTTTAATCCTGGCGAGGAGGAGGATGAAGTGGACGAGGAGTGAGTATTGGTTTGGGGCTGGGTTGGTAATGTGGGGCTGGGGGAACACCCTGTCGTGCAGTGGCCCCTGTCTCAGAGGGCCCTGGGTAGTGCTGCACAGCAGAGAGATCAGGGGTGCAGGGAGTTTGTAACACGTGGACAGGGGAGGTGGGCACACTTGCTGTCGTCGCTCAGACCTTCGAGTGTCGGTGTTGGGGCATCTTTACTGTGCACAATTCTGGGCACCACACTTCCAACAGGATGTGGACGCTTTGGAGAGGGTGCAGAGAAGGTTTACGGGGATGTTGCCTGGTATGGAAGGTGCTAGCTATGAAGAGAGGTTGAGCAGGTTAGGTTTATTTTCATTAGAAAAAAGGAGATTGAGGGGGGGACCTGATTGAGGTTTACAAAATCATGAAGGGTATAGACAGGGTGGATAGAGACAAGCTTTTCCCCAGGGTGAGGGATTCAGTGACGAGAGGACACGCTTTCAAGGTGAGAGGTGGAAAGTTTAAGGGGGATACACGCGGTGAGTCCCTCACACACAGAGGGTGGTGGGCGTCTGGAACGCGTTGCCAGCAGAGGTGGTAGAGATAGGTACGGTAGATTGATTTAAGATGCGTCTGGACAGATGCAGGAGTCGGTGGGGAGCAGAGGGATACAGATGCTCTGGAATTGGGCGACAGGTTTAGACAGTGGGTTTGGATGGGTTCAGGCTTGGAGGGGCCGAAGGGCCTGTTCCTGGGCTGTACATTCTCGTTGTTCTTTGTCATGCTGAGCTTGTACAGGACATTGGTGAGGCCACCTTCTGGACTGCAGTGTCCAGTTCGGACCTCGCTGTTACCGGAAGGATATTTTGAAACAGGAGAGGATTCAGAAGCGATCTACCAGGATGTTGCTGATGGGGTTGAGTTAGAATTGATAGGCTGGCATTGTTTCACTGCAGCGTTGGGAGGCTGACAGCTGACTCCATAGAGGTTTATGAAACAATGAGAGACAGAGATATATTGAGTAGCAGGTGTCTTTGCCCCAGGGTGGAGCGTTTCCAGACGAAGGTGGGCTTGTTTTGAAGGTGAGAGGATTAAGATTTTAAGGTTTCAAGCCCAATTGTTTTACACAGAGAGTGATTAGTGTGGGGAATGAGCTGCCAGAGGGTGTGGTGGATGTGGGTGCAGTTCCAACGTTTCACAAGTATGTGGATAAGTACACGGAGAGGAAGGTCTGGAGGGAGATGGGTCTGGAGCAGGCTTGATCAAGGTCTGCACTGTTAGAGAAACAGCGCATTTGGAAATAAACGTGGGTTTCCTCCGGGTGCTCCGGTTTCCTCCCACAGTCCAAAGATCTGCAGGTTCAGGTGGATTGGCCATGGGAAATTGTCCCATCGTGCCC
>NW_025204524.1:658-9531 GCF_004010195.1 Chiloscyllium plagiosum | reverse complement strand
TCCGTACCGGGCCTCTGTCACTACACTCCATACTGGGCCACTGTCACCACACTACATAATGTGCCACAGTCACCATACTCCATACCAGGCCACTGTCACCGCCGTCCTTACCGGGCAACTGTCAACACACACCGTACTGGGCCACAGTCACCACACTCCATACCGGGCCACTGCCACCATCCGTACCAGGCCACTGCCACGACAAACCATACCGGGCCACTGTCACCACACTCTATACCAGCCCACAGCCACCACACTCCATACCGGGCCACTGCCACCACACCCCAAACCAGACCACTGTCATCACACTCCTTATCAGGCCATTGCCACAACATTCCATACCGGGCCATTGCCACCATATTCCATACCGGGCCATTGCCACCATATTCCATACCAGGCCGCAGTCACCACACTCCATACCGGGCCATAGTCACCACACTCCATACAGGGCACTGTCACCACACTCCATACCGAGCCACTGTCACCACATTCCATACCGGGCCACAGTCACCACATTCCATACCAGGCCGCAGTCACCACATTCCATACCAGGCCGCAGTCACCACACTCCATACAGGGCACTGTCACTGTCACCACACTCCATACCGTGCCACTGTCACCACACTCCATTCCAGGCCACTGTCACCACAATCCACACCGGGCCACTGTCACCACACTCCGTACCAGGCCACTGTCACCACACTCCATAACAGGCCACTGTCACTACACTCCATACCGGGCCACTGTCACCACACTACATAATGTGCCACAGTCACCATACTCCATACCGGGCCACTGTCACCGCCGTCCTTACCAGGCAACTGTCACCACACATCTTACTGGGCCACAGTCACCACACACCATACCAGGCCACTGTCACCACATTCCATACCGAGCCACTGTCACCATATTCCATACCAGGCCACAGTCACCACATTCCATACCAGGCCTCTGTCACCACCCTCAATACCAGGCCACTGTCACCACACTCCATACCAGCCCACAGCCACCACACTCCATACCGGGCCATTGCCACCACACCCCGAACCAGGCCACTGTCATCACACTCCATACCGGGCCATTGTCACCACACTGCATACCAGACCACAGTCTCCACCCTCCATACCAGGCCATTGTCACCACATTTCATACCGGGCCACTGTCACCACACTCCATACCAGGCCACAGACACCACACTCTATACCGAAACACAGCCACCACACTCCATACCAGATCACAGCCACCACACTCCATACCAGCCCACAGCCACCACACCCCGAACCAGGCCACTGTCATCACACTCCATACCGGGCAACTGTCACCACACTGCATACCAGACCACAGTCTCCACCCTCCATACCAGGCCATTGTCACCACACTTCATACCGGGCCACTGTCACCACACTCCATACCGGGCCACAGACACCACACTCCATACCGAGCCACTGTCACCATACTCCATACCGGGCCACTGTCACCACACTCCATACAGGCCACTGTCACCACACTCCATACCGAGCCACTGTCCCATATTCCGTACCGGGCCACTGTCACCACACTACATACCGGGCCACAGTCACCACACTCCATACTGGGCCACAGTTACCACACTCCATACCGGGCCACAGTCACGGCACTCCATACCAGGCCACAGCCACCACACTCCATACCGGGCCACAGACACCACACTCCATACCGGGCCACTGTCACCACAGTCCATACCAGGCCACTGTCACCACACTCCACACCAGGCCACAGTACCACACTCCATACTGGGCCACAGTGACGGCACTCCATACCAGGCCACAGACACCACACTCCATACCGGGTCACAGTCACGGCACTCCATACCAGGCCACAGCCACCACACTACATACCAGGCCACTGCCACCACACTCCATACCGGGCCACAGGCACCACACTCCATTCCAAGCAACAGTCATCACACTCCATACCAGGCCACTGTCACCACACTCCATACCGGGCCACAGTCACCACACTCCATTCCAAGCAACAGTCATCACACTCCAACCAGGCCACTGTCACCACACTCCATACCAGGCCACAGTACCACACTCCATACTGGGCCACAGTGACGGCACTCCATACCAGGCCACAGACACCACACTCCATACCGGGTCACAGTCACGGCACTCCATACCAGGCCACAGCCACCACACTACATACCAGGCCACAGCCACCACACTACATACCAGGCCACTGCCACCACACTCCATACCAGGCCACAGACACCACACTCCATACCGGGTCACAGTCATCACACTCCATACCAGGCCACTGTCACCACACTCCATACCGGGCCACAGTCACCACACTCCATACCGGGCCTCTGTCAGCACCCTCAATAGCAGGCCACTGTCATCACACTCCAAACTGTGCCACTGTCACCACACTCCATACCGGGCCACTGTCACCACACTCCATACCGGGCCTCTGTCAGCACCCTCAATAGCAGGCCACTGACACCACACTCCATACCAGGCCACTGTCACCACACTACATACTGGGCCACTGTCACCACACTCCATACCGGGCCACAGTCAGCACACTCCATACCGATCCACAGCCACCACACTCCATACCGGGCCTCTGTCACCACCCTCGATACCAGGCCACTGTCACCACACTCCATACCGGGCCACAGTCACCACACTCCATACCAGGCCGCAGTCACCACACTCCATGCCGGACCACAGCCACCACACTCCATACCAGGACACTGTCACCACACTCCATACCAGGCCACAGTCACCTCACTTCATACCGGGACACAGTCACCACACTCCATACCAGGACACTGTCACCACACTCCATACTGGGCCACTGTCACCACACTCCATATCAGGCCACTGTCACCACACTGCATGCCGTGCCACAGTCACCACACTCCATACCAGGCCAGAGCCACCACACTCCATACCGGACCACAGCCACCACACTCCATACCGGACCACAGTCACCACACTCCATACAGGCCACTGTCACCACACTCCATACCGAGCCACTGTCACCATATTCCCAACCGGGCCACTGTCACCACACTCGATACCAGGCCGCAGTCACCACACTCCATACCGGGCCACAGTCACCACACTCCATACAGGCCACTGTCACCACACTCCATACCGAGCCACTGACACCATATTCCATACCGGGCCACTGTCACCACACTCGATACCAGGCCGCAGTCACCACACTCGATACCGGGCCACTGTCACCACACTCCATACCGGGCCACAGTCACCACACTATATACTGGGCCAGAGCCACCATACTCCATACCAGACCACTGTCACCACACTCCATACCGGGCCACAGCCACCACAGCCCATACCAGTCCACTCTCACCACAGTCCATACCGGGAAACTGTCACCACACTCCATACCGGGCCTCTGTCACTACACTCCATACCGGGCCACTGTCACCACACTACATAATGTGCCACAGTCACCATACTTCATATCGGGCCACTGTCACCGCCGTCCTTACCGGGCAACTGTCACCACACACCTTACTGGGCCACAGTCACCACACTCCATACCAGGCCACTGTCACCACACTCCATACCAGGCCACAGTCACCACATTCCATACCAGGCCACAGTCACCACACTCCATACCGGGCCAAAGCCACCACACTCCATACCAGGCCACTGCCACGACAAACCATACCGGGCCTCTGTCACCACCCTCAATACCAGGCCACTGTCACCACACTCCATACCAGCCCACAGCCACCACACTCCATACCGGGCCATTGCCACCACACCCCAAACCAGGCCACAGTTACCACACTCCATACCGGGCCACTGTCACGGCACTCCATACCAGGCAACAGCCACCACACTCCGTACCGGGCCACTGTCACCACACTCCATACCAGGCCACAGTCACCACCCTCCATACCGGGCCAAAGCAACCACACTCCATACCAGGCCACTGCCACGACATACCATACCGGGCCACTGTCACCACACTCCATACCGGGCATCAGTCACCACCCTCATACCAGACCACTGTCACCACACTCCATACCAGGCCACAGTCACCACCCTCCATACCGGGCCAAAGCAACGCACTCCATACCGGGCCACTGTCACCACACTCCATACCAGGCCGCAGTCACCACACTCCATACCGGGTCACAGTCACCACACTCCATACCGGGCCACAGTCACCACACTCCATACAGGCCACTGTCACCACACTCCATACAGGACCACAGTTACCACACTCCATAACGGGCCACAGTCACGGCACTCCATACCAGGCCACAGCCACCACACTCCGTACAGGGCCACAGTCACCACACTCCATACAGGCCACTGTCACCACACTCCATACCGAGCCACTGTCACCATATTCCATACCGGGCCACTGTCACCACACTACATACCGGGCCACAGCCACCACACTCCATACCAGGCCACTGCCAACACACTCCATACCGGGCCACAGGCACCACACTCCATACCAGGCAACAGTCATCACACTCCATACTGTGCCACTGTCACCACACTCAATACCGGGCCACTGTCACCACACTACATACCGGGCCACTGTCACCACACTCCATACCGGACCACAGTCAGCACACTCCACACCAGGCCACGTTCACCACACTCCATACTGGGCCAGAGCCACCACACTCCATACCAGACCACTGTCACCATATTCCATACCAGGCAACTGTCACCACAAACCATACTGGGCCACAGTCACCACACTCCACACCAGGCCACTGTCATCACACTCCATACCGGGCCACTGTCACCACACTCCATACCAGACCACTGTCTCAACACTCCATACCAGGCCATTGTCACCACACTGCATACCGAGCCACTGTCACCATATTCCATACGGGGCCACAGTCACCACACTCCATACTGGGCCAGAGCCACCACACTCCATACCAGTCCACTCTCACCACACTCCATACCGGGCAACTGTCACCACACACCATACTGGGCCACAGTCACCACACTCCATACCAGACCACAGCCACCACACTCCATACCAGCCCACATCCACCACTCTCCATACCGGGCCACTGTCACCACACTCCATACCAGGCCACAGTCACCACACTCCATACCGGGCCACAGTCACAGAACTCCATACCAGGCCACAGCCACCACACTCCATACCGGGCCACAGCCACCACACTCCAAACCAGGCCACAGTCACCACACTCCACACCGGGCCACAGTCACGGCACTCCATACCAGGGCACAGTCACCACACTCCATACTGGGCCAGAGCCACCACACTCCATACCAGACCACTGTCACCACACTCCATACCGGGCAACTGTCACCACACACCATACTGGGCCACAGTCACCACACTCCATACCGGGCCACTGTCTCCACCCTCCATACCAGGCCATTGTCACCACACTTCATACCGGGCCACTGTCACTACACTCCATACCGGGCCACTGTCACCACACTCCATAATGTGCCACAGTCACCATACTCCATATCGGTCCACTGTCACCGCCGTCCTTACCGGGCAACTGTCACCACACAACATACTGGGCCACAGTCACCACACTCCATACCAGGCCACTGTCACCACACTCCATACCAGGCCACAGTCACCACATTCCATACCAGGCCACTGTCACCATATTCCATACCGGGCCACAGTCACCACACTCCATACAGGCCACTGTCACCATACTCCATACCGAGCCACGGTCACCATATTCCATACGGGCCACAGTCACCACACTCCATACTGGGCCAGAGCCACCACACCCCATGCCAGACCACAGTCACCACACTCCATACTGGGCCACAGTCACCACACTCCATATCAGTCCACTCTCACCACACTCCATACCGGGAAACTGTCACCACACACCATACTGGGCCACAGTCACCACACTCCATACCAGGCCACTGTCATCACACTCCATACCGGGAAACTGTCACCACACTCCATACCGGGCCACAGTCACCACACTCCATATCAGTCCACTTTCACCACACTCCATACCGGGAAACTGTCACCACACACCATACTGGGCCACAGTCACCACACTCCATACCAGGCCACTGTCATCACACTCCATACCGGGCAACTGTCACCACACTCCATACCAGACCACAGTCTCCACACTCCATACCAGGCCATTGTCACCACACTTCATACAGAGTCACTGCCACCACACACCATACCAGACCACTGTCTCCACCCTCCATACCAGGCCATTGTCACCACACTTCATACCGGGCAACTGTCACCACACACCATACTGGGCCACAGTCACCACACTCCATACCAGACCACTGTCTCCACCCTCCATACCAGGCCATTGTCACCACACTTCATACCGGGCCACTGTCACCACACACCATAGCAGGCCACAGTCACCACACTCTGTACCGGAACACAGCCACCACACTCCATACCAGACCACAGCCACCACACTCCATACCAGCCCACAGCCACCACTCTCCAAACCGGGCCACTGTCACCACACGCCATACCCGGCCGTTGTCACCGCACTCAATACCAACCCACAGCCACCACACTCCAAACCGGGCCATTGCCACCACACCCCATACCGGGCCACTGGTCATCACACTCCTTATCAGGCCACTGTCACCACACTCCATACCGAGCCACTGTCACCATATTCCATACCGGGCCACTGTCACCACACTCCATACCAGGCCGCAGTCACCACACTCCATACAGGGCCACAGTCACCACACTCCATACAGGCCACTGTCACCACACTCCATACCGAGCCATATTGCATACCGGGCCACAGTCATGACACTCCATACTGGGCCAGAGCCACCCCACACTCCATACCAGACCACTGTTACCACACTCCATACCGGGCAACTGTCACCACACACCATACTGGGCCACAGTCACCACACTCCATACCAGGCCACTGTCATCACACTCCATACCGGGAAACTGTCATCACACTCCATACCAGACCACTATCTCCACACTCCATACCAGGCCATTGTCACCACACTTCATACCGAGCCACTGTCACCATATTCCATACCGGGCCACAGTCACCACAGTCCATACAGGGCCACTGTCATCACACTCCATACCAGGCCACTGCCACGACATTCCATACCCGGCCACTGTCACCACACTCCATACCGGGCCACTGTCACCACCCTCAATACCAGTCCACAGTCACCACACTCCATACAGGCCACTGTCACCACACTCCATACCGAGCCACTGTCACCATATTCCATACCAGACCACTGTCACCACCGTCCTTACCGGGCAACTGTCACCACACACCATACTGGGCCACTGTCACCACACTCCATACCAGGACACTGTCATCACACTCCATACCAGGCCACTGTCTCCACACTCCATACCAGGCCATTGTCACCACACTTCATACCGAGCCACTGTCACCATATTCCATACCGGGCAACTGTCACCACACACCATACTGGGCCACAGTCACCACACTCCATACCGGGCAACTGTCACCACACTCCATACCAGACCACAGTCTCGACACTCCATACCAGGCCATTGTCACCACACTTCATACCGAGTCACTGTCACAACACACCATACCAGACCACTGTCTCCACCCTCCATAACAGGCCATTGTCACCACACTTCTTACCGGGCCACTGTCACCACACTCCATACCAGGCCACAGACACCACACTCTATACCGGAACACAGCCACCACACTCCATACCAGACCACAGCCACCACACTCCATACCAGCCCACAGCCACCACTCGCCATACCGGGCCACTGTCACCACACGCCATACCCGGCCTCTGTCACCACACTCCATACCAACCCACAGCCACCACACTCCATACCGGGCCATTGCCACCACACCCCATACCAGGCCACTGTCATCACACTCCTTATCAGGCCACTGTCACCACACTCCATACCGAGCCACTGTCCCATATTCCATACCGGGCCACAGTCACCACACTCCATACTGGGCCAGAGCCACCCCACACTCCATACCAGACCACTGTTACCACACTCCATACCGGGCAACTGTCACCACACACCATACTGGGCCACAGTCACCACACTCCATACCAGGCCACTGTCATCACACTCCATACCGAGCCACTGTCACCATATTCCATACCGGGCCACAGTCACCACAGTCCATACTGGGCCAGAGCCACCACACTCCATACCAGTCCACTCTAACCACACTCCATACCGGGCAACTGTCACCACACTCCATATCAGTCCGCTGTCACCACACTCCATACCAGGCCACTGCCACGACATTCCATACCCGGCCACTGTCACCACACTCCATACCGGGCCACTGTCACCACCCTCAATACCAGACCACTGTCACCACACTCAATACCAACTCACAGCCACCACACTCCATACCGGGCCATTGCCACCACACCCCATACCAGGCAACTGTCATCACACTCCTTATCAGGGCACTGTCACCACACTCCATACCGAGCCACTGTCACCATATTCCATACCGGGCCACTGTCACCACACTCCATACCAGGCCGCAGTCACCACACTCATACCGGGCCACAGTCACCACACTCCATACAGGCCACTGTCACCACACTCCATACCGAGCCACTGTCCCATATTCCATACCGGGCCACAGTCACCACACTCCATACAGGCCACTGTCACCACACTCCATACCGAGCCACTGTCCCATATTCCATACCGGGCCACAGTCACCACACTCCATACAGGCCACTGTCACCACACTCCATACCGAGCCACTGTCCCATATTCCATACCGGGCCACAGTCACCACACTCCATACAGGCCACTGTCACCACACTCCATACCGAGCCACTGTCACCATATTCCATACC
>NW_025204524.1:0-371 GCF_004010195.1 Chiloscyllium plagiosum | reverse complement strand
GCCACCACACTCCATACCGGACCACAGCCACCACACTCCATACCAGGACACTGTCACCACACTACATACCGGGCCACAGTCACCACACTCCATACCGGGACACAGTCACCACACACCATAACGGGCCACAGTCACCTCACTCCATACCGGGCCACAGACACCACAGTCCATACCAGGACACTGTCACCACACTCCATACCAGGCAACAGTCATCACACTCCATACCGGGCCACTGTCGCCACATTCCATACCGGGCCACTGTCACCACACCCCATACTGGGCCTCTGTCACCACCCACAATAGCAGGCCACTGTCACCACACCCCATACCAGGACACTGTCACCACATTCCATACCAGGCCACAGTCACCA
>NW_025204523.1:8630-9530 GCF_004010195.1 Chiloscyllium plagiosum | reverse complement strand
TCATGTAATAACGTCCGGCAGGATACACTTTACAACTGCTCTGGCGTCTTTTTTTGATGGGGAATGACTCTACCCATTTTGAAAACATGTCGACAATAACTAGGACAATTTTTTATTCCTCCTTCTGAGGCATGAGGCCAAGGTCAATTAGAAGGTGGGTGAATGGACCCTCAGGAACTGACATGTAGTCACCTTTGGCCATCGGTTTCCTTGCGTTTTTCGGTAGACAAATGAGGCACTGTGACAGCAGAGCTTGGGCAGCTGCAGCGACTCCCGCTGCATACCAAGAATGGCTGGCAGCATCTTGCCTGTGTGTCCGATTCCTTGTACCACCAGGGCCAGTAAGTGCAGTTGGGCTTTCAGTTAAAAGATGCAGGGGTGGGTAAGAACCTGTAAGAACAGTGATTGTACGGCACCAATGCAGGCCCATGCGGCCCTCTCTTCTGGCGTGCCGGCTTGCTGATCAATTGGGACTGCATGGAGAGAGTCGGGGGACTCTAGCGGTTTCACCACCCTGGGGGTCTGCAGGGCAAAAGTGGCCAGGGGTAGCGCAGATTCCCGGGTGGCTGCATCAGCTGAGGCATTTGATTGGGTGACGGGATCGGTGGCAGAGTTATTGGCGTCACATTTTATAATTGCGACAGCGGCAGGTAGCAGGATGCTTGTTGGGATGTTGGCAATGAGTGCAGCATGTTGGAGTGGTCTCCCTGCTAAGCTGATGAACACCCTCTGTTTCCATATTGTGCCAAAGCCCTGAACGACTCCAAAGACACATCTGGAGTCTGTGTAGATATTGGCTGTGCTACCCTGTGCCAGGAGGCAGGCTCTGGTGAGAGCAAAGAGCTCTGCCGCCTGTGTGGACACCCCATCTGGTAATGCAGCTGATTGGAGAGTGGTGAA
>NW_025204523.1:6753-8376 GCF_004010195.1 Chiloscyllium plagiosum | reverse complement strand
GCACAAACATGCAGCATTCTCGTAACTAAGCATTATAAAACGCAACAGGGCGAGGGAGATCCCCATGAAGCTGTGTTAAAATGCCAGATGCGAACCCTTCTGACTTGGTTACATAAGGGTAGAAGGGCTGTGAGAAATCTGGGACTCCCAGAGCAGGAGTGAAGATTAGTTGTTGCTTCAGTTCAGTGAATGCCTGTTGCATTTCGGTTGTCCACTTCACTTTGACTGGCTGTTTAGGGAAAGCTGGCTCCCACAGAGGTGCATCAATAGCACAATGGACAGGAATCCAGGGCCTGCTGTAGTTTCCAGCCCCAGAAACACTTGCAGCTGCCTGTTTGTGGCAGGTAGGGGAATCTGGGCGATGACAGCCAATTGTTCCGTGGACAGTGCTCTGAGGCCATAGGAAAGATTGTACCCCCGATATTAGACATTTTGCTGACACAACTGCAACTGCATTTTCTTGATAGACACCATATGCCCATCATGTGCCAGACTGCAGAGCAAGGCCACTGGAAACTGCTTGCATGTAGTAGCGGAGGTGGAAGCCAATAGCAGGCCATTCGCAAATTGGAGGAAGGTGAAGGGTGGGCAGGGTGAGGAATACTGCAGCAGCATAATCTGTGGGGCTCTCCGAATACCCTTAGGGAAAACCGGTCTATGTATTTTGGCAGCCGCCATATGTATAAACATAAAGTTTCAGGGGTCAACTTAATGGAGAATGAGGCTGAACAAAGGTCGATTACAAGAATATGAACTGGAGGTAGCGGGGATACTGGTCAGGATAGCATTTGTGTCCGGGACTACTGGCAAGCAGGGAACAACAATGGCATTGACAGCCCTAAGATCTTGCACAAAACTCCAATTTTGTGGTTTTCCAAGCTTCGGGATAGGTAAGAAGGGAGTGTTACATGGGCTGGTTGTGGGTACGAGGATTCCTTGCTGAAAAGGTGATTCAATAACTGGTTTGATTCCCAATACTGCTGCGGGGTGATACGGGTGTTGTGTTGATGGCAGGATTGCTCCCTGTCTGAGAGTAACTGTATGTTTTTGGGTGGACAATAGCTGGCCTGTATGGTTCTATTGCTGTGCCCACAGTGATTATGGGAGATCAGCTAATAACAGTTGGCTCTCGGAGGAGGAGGCAGCGTCTGTGCCTTGTTTTGTAAAAGTAGCTTGTAGTAATGCGGGGGAACAGCGCACACAAAACTCGCCCTGTCCAATCAGGGTAAGCTCTATTAAGGGGTTTGTGTCTTGTCCAAAGTGTGTGAAATGTATTGTTGGTTGTGCGACATGCGACACGCCCTATCATGGTTGTGAGATCTTTGAGGTGCTACGTATTCTTAATTATAAAGGGTCTTTGCAGGAAGTGCGGCCTCCTCTGCGCTGAGTTGCACGTCTGTTGCAACACCCTGTGGTCTGACTACGTATCTGCCAGTCATGGTTAGTGGGGAGTTGAGCTCTAGATGTGAGTCCATGAGTGGAGGATATGTTGATGCTGGTTCCGGGGGGTGGAAGATGGACAGTGAAATTGACAGACAAAACGGCCTGGCGACAGCACCCACCAGAGAATGGGTGGAGGATGAAGGGGTAGTTGATATCGAGGAGCGGAGAGGGTCAGGAAAG
>NW_025204523.1:4436-6136 GCF_004010195.1 Chiloscyllium plagiosum | reverse complement strand
GAGAAAGAAAGAACACAAAAAGAATGGGCCATAAAAAGTGAATTTCACCAATCACATTCTCGATTAGATTACCTTTCCCTTCCGCCGCCTCCAGGACAGAAATGAAGGAAATGGGAGAAATTTAAGAACATATGACATCGAAATTCATTGGAATTATTTTCTCATTCGCTAAAACAGAACATAATGGCAAGTCGAGTCACCGTAGAACTTTGTTTCACTACAGCGATGAAATAACAGTCTCTCTTCGGTTCCAGTGAAAACTCAACTTGTCTGGAACAAAACCGCAGCAGTAGAGATGCTTGAGCCTACAAGTGAATCATAAATAAGGAGTTTCACCAGAGCTGCAACTGCCTCACTTTGTTATCCCGCTACCCCCCTCCCCTCCCCCTCCCTGTTTACATTTTCCTGCTCATCCATGATTTAACGAAAACCAAATGGATGCAATGGCATTCGGCAGCTTGGCTGTTATTTCAGAATTCCCACTTCCAACATGTCTTAGATCTCGGGGCACACCTTACTATTAGTGACGCTATGACAGCACAAGTCCAGAGGTTACTCTGAGAGTGTAAATTCATTCATTGCTGTTGCTGATGGAATGAGCTGCTAAAGGGCAAAAATATGATTCAGGATTTCTGGTGCTGATTCTCGCACGTTGAAGAACGGCAGACAGCTTCCAAATGAGGCCTTTCAGAGAGTACTTGGGAGTACATTTGACAGAGGAGCTACATTAGGAATCCATGGTGCACCGTGACACCAGCACATCAGCTTTCTCCTTGGCTTTGAAATGGGCCATCTGCGCAAGGAATGCAAATGTGTTACTGTTTTTTTTTTGTGGAAGGATTAGAACGCGGGAACTACACTCTGAAACAGAATGGTGTATGTTCAGAAGCAGGTTGGAGAAACACTTAACAACGTTTCGCCAGGGCTGTTTCTGCCAAGTTTCAAACTGGGGACCTTTCGTGGGTGAGGCGCATGTGACAACCACTATACTACAGAAACAAGCTGCACTGGAAGCACAATGCTGGGAAATGGCACTTGTTTAAATTTGGCGATGTGGTCAGCATGGACGAGATACACCGAAGACTCTGTTCCCATGCTGTGTATTCCAATAACGTTGTGTTGCTTACACCCCCTTTAAAGGATTACTATTAGCGGGGCTTGCCATCGCTCGCTGTGGTGCAATAGTTTAGTATATTCGACTGTTCAATGGAAAGGTAGCATTGTGAAAAACTGCAGAACTGAAAGACTTCCTTACTTTTGTCCCAACTGACCATACTTCGTGAAATATTCCCGGATCCTCAGTTGAGGATTTTTGCTGCTGGAAATTATCTCACAAACTGTGTTATCTCGAAATGTACTGAGCGAATCGCAAAACAGTCACGATTTAACAGGGAACACAAACAAAAACGACAACCTAATGCATTTTCAGATACAGCGAAGCATGAATGCAGAATTTGAGACAGTCCGTGGGCATGAGCCATAAGGTAATCTCACAACTAACAGCAGACAATCCCAAATTATTCTTTCAAGCATACTGGAGCCTAAGTGCACCATCACTTCCCAGAAATTGCTGAAAAGAGAGAAAGAAAGAACATAATAAGAATGGGCCACAGAAAGTCAATTTCATCAATCACATTCTCGATTAGATTAGCTTTCCCTTCCGCCATCTCCAGGACAGAAAAGAAGGAAATAGGAGAAAT
>NW_025204523.1:0-4146 GCF_004010195.1 Chiloscyllium plagiosum | reverse complement strand
ATGAAGGGTGCTGTGTCTGATCCGCAGGACACCCTGTAGGATTATCAGGCAGCGCCATCCTCCCTGTGACATGTACGTGCTGCTAAGATTCTGTTGTGTAGATGTGTCCCGGCTTTGCCAATATCACCGTTGTTTAACTCCTTACATTCTGTTGGTCTAACTATGATTCCACTCAGAATCACACATGTGTCACAAAACACCTTAGCTGAGCTGGTTCTCCACAGAGATAAATGTGTTTCTCCTTTCGTATCATTCTCTTGCCTTCGCCCTGTAACTCTCCACACTTTTACTTTCAACATAAACATCGAATTAGATTTTAAGTAACTCGATTGAAACTGCGTCTTTGTCAATGTCAGGCAGTGGTTTACAGACCCTAACCACTGCCTATGTGAAAACGTTTCACCTCATGTACATTTTTCTTCTTTTACTAATGATTTTAAATATCTGCCGAATCGTTCTCGATCCTGTCAGGCGTAGGGAACATTCTCCCTTCCTTATTTCCTCTGTCTGTCCAACTCATGTCTCGAAAAGGTTTAACAAGGCCAGTTTTCGGCCTTCTGCTCTCCAAGGAAAACTGTCCCAACTTTCCAAATGACCTTTATTTTTGACATTCCTCAGATACCAGACCATTCCCATCAACCTGTTCAGCGCTGTTTCCAATCCTTTCCCGCGCCCACTTCCTAAAGGTTCAAACCCAGAACTGTGCAAACATCCAAATGGTGGAATTATTCAGAGTGGGATTGTGTGGGTGAACATCCTGAAACACTTATTTCACTTTCACCGCATGTGGTACTGGGCCATGCCCACTACCATGACACTTATTACCCCTGAACTCAACGTTATTTTAAGGGGTGCAACTTTCATGATTTACACCTTGTTTTTATCAAACAGTTGATAGGCCAACCGGGCAAAGTGAAATCAAACAACCAAGGCTCGATGTCGACCTGAAGTAAGACATTCTCACATGTCAGTATGAACTCAAGCTACTGAGCGACGATCAGGCGACAATCTTACGTTTCCAACACCAAACCAGCTCAAACTAGCTCTGATCTAACTACATTACACTTTGCTCTCGGATTTCTAAGCTCCAAAGAGTTTCAAGAATATCGCCTTCTTATTCCATCTCCTTGCTCACGGGACAGTGCTGTTTATCCCTTTCGGTTGGACTCCATCAGCAGAGTATTCAGCTATTTCCCTCCAATGGCAGGCAGTGTGAGGGGAGGCAAGCGTGGATGTGCTCTCAAGCTCGCTCTGATCGGCTCAGCCAGTTCCATCAAATGCTGGAAATCAGCAAGTTTGTTTGGGAACTTCCTGAAAATATAATTTATCTGAGAGTTGTCTGTTGGGAAAGACAGAATGTACTCCGGATTCTCTACCCTAGGTAAATTCATGTGCGGGCATTTTTGTGCAGCCTGTTTGCTGTTCAGAATCCATCTTCACAGCAACCCTGCAGAAAGGCTTTTGTAACAGTGACATCGGTTTCTATGCTGCAATCGGGCAGCAGTTAACACCTGCCCCAGATGAAGAGAATGCAAATGAAAGCCTCAGTCACTGAGAGTCATCCCCACGGCCCTGAACTGCGGGGCTGCAGACAGTCTAACGCGGAAGGGAGGGTTAAAATGAAACATTGTTTCACCATCAGCCACTCTGTCCCAGAGACAGGAGGAGGGACAGCATCAACGTGTGGCGTCACTCACGCGCCCACAGAAGCTGTTCAGTCCATCGAATCCATGGCGACTCTCTGTAGCTTGTATATCTCTGTGTTTATTCATAATTGGCCATCTATGTTATAGTAATGCGGAACTCTGTCAGTGTCATAATGCTGTCTCCAACAAGTTGATCCAATTGACACTCACGGCTTTTCATTTCACGGGGAGGACACTGTTGTTCGAACCAGCAAAGGGAATAACTGCCGGACGTCATGCGCTTAGAGCTGATCTACAACTGATCTACCTCACCTTCACCAGTTTATTTCCAGCTCTGGCAAATGATTTTGCGAATCAGATCAGAGCAGACCGACAGAGAACAGGAAAAGAGCTTCCAGACCTTCACAAGTGTGTTTCGTTACCTGTGTAAATTTAGCAGGTGCATCAGTACAAAATATTCATTTCAGATACATTGAGTGAAAGGAAGTGGAAAGTGAAACAACATGCAATACGGAGAATGGAGCTATGTTATATAGGAACACTAGCGGTGACAGTACACACACTGAAAACCTGGAATTGTCAACAAGCAGAGGATGTTTTCAATCCATTAATTTCGGGGTTATGAGCCCAATACGCTCCCGCTGGGCCGCTCTGTTTGCGCTGACCACAGCAGTTTCACACAGTCTTCAGCTTTTCGTCTGGCTTGTGGCATGGCAATCAGTGCCGTGGGAGAGAAACGTGAACGCGCTCTTCAACTTCATATCCAACACGGGTTTGGGGATCGGGGAGGCGGCTAGAGGGATTGGGAGTTATGCAAATTCTGGAACGATGTACAAAAGGGAGATTGCACATGCACAGGAACCCATCTTCTTTTGGGAAACTTCTGCAAATAACGCCACCTGAAACAAATGAAACATTCTGAAGCAGAACTGCAGGGAAAGAGAGAGTCTCTCCCAGTCATTGGGAACTGTGTCTGTGTCCTCCTCGAAGTTACAGCGAAGGCTCTGCTGTCTGAATCAGCCCGGGATGTTACTGCAGCATATCCTGTCGCTCAGGCACACTGCACCTGATATGCATAAGCTTTATCACGTTACCCCAAACTCAGAGAATAAATTTCACAGCTCACATCATCCCAGAGTGACAGGAACAGAAGAAATCGTTTCAGACCATCATCTTTACACCCCTGGGAAGAAAACGGATGTCGGAGTGCAGACAATCTCGACTCGTGCTGTTGTTGTTGTCTGTGTGACAACAAGAGCAGGTACCAGGAAATGTTTATCTTGCTTCTTAAAACAGGCGTGAAAATTTGCAGAGCATAGACACATCTACCTGCTGTTAGTGAAATGATGAACAGCAGAGTACAGTTCACAGAGTATGGTCAGCCCTCTGGGTTATGGGCTCAGCACTCTCCAACTGTGACCCTCTGCTCACAGGATTTGAACACAAACAAATGACTCAGTGACAAATTCCGTTGAAACGGATTCTGTGAGGAATTGAAAGCGATGGAATGAAAAGCCGCTTGAGAGCGGGATGTAACATTATCTGTGAAGGGATTGTTTTCCAGACTCGAGGAGACTGCGCAGTGCTGTTTCCATGGTTCTATATTAGGATAGATATCTTGAAATAGCGTCGGATGTCATTGTAGGCACCCTGTCGCTTAGACCCACTGCACCTTTTGTACAATGGTGCAAAAGCACGGATCTTTTCTGTAGAGGGGACAACTTCAAAATCGTTAATGCGGCAAAGTTCACAAATGTGTGGATCAGCAAAGCAACCAGAGAAATTGGTGTTACGTGACGGGTAAACCCCTCTGCAAATGTAAACCGACAAAACAGAAAGGATTCACCCCGTACTGTATTCTGTTAAAATTCAAGAGGCAAAGAACTACTCCAAAAATCACTATTTAAAGTTAAAAATAACAACGCTATTGTTTTTTTTTAACATTTGACAGAGAATAATCAACTTATAACTACTTACAACTCATTTCTCTCAACCTTGTGGTTTACAATACCTTCCCCAACCCCGACCCCATTAACATTTACAAAACAAAATCAATTTCCAAGCCTGCTACTTGTCGAATCTTCTCTTCGTATCTTTCTCTGTAGATTTTTTTCTCCAGGTCGGTATTGATGCTTCTTTTCTATGCAATCTATTTCTCCAGATAGGCACCTCTTGGAGATGTTACTAACATCCTCCATCTGTTGGTCCTTTAGCTGCTCTCTTTGCTGTTCTTTGCCGCTCTGGGTACCTGTTCAAAATGGCCGATATCTGCCCCACAAAACGTCAGATCGTTTCAGTGGTTTTAACATTGTAAAGATACCGCATCCAAACTTAATTGGGGCATAATTGAAACTGTTTGGCCGAATTCGAATTTGTTTTTGTATCCATGTAACACACCTGTTAGTTGTTTCGACCTAATGTTATGTTGTTACCTTGTTCTGGACTCCTTGTGATAGCCAAACATTTTAGCACCATTAAAAGTACATTACACCACAACTTC
>NW_025204522.1:6184-9529 GCF_004010195.1 Chiloscyllium plagiosum | reverse complement strand
GTTTATAAAATCATGAGGGGCATGGATAGGGTAAATAGACAAAGCCTTTTCCCTGGAGTGGGTGGAGTCCAGAATTTGACAGAATAGGTTTACATTGAGAGGGGAAAGATTTACAAGGGACTTAAGGGGCAACTTTTTCCACACAAAGGGTGGTGTATGTATGGAATGAGCTGCCGCAGGAAGTGGTGGAGGCTAGTACAATTGCAACATTTAAAATGCATCTGGTTGGGTATATGAATAGGAAAGGTTTTAGAAGGATATGGGCCAAATGCTGGCATACTGGACTAGATTAAGTTAGGATATGGGGTTGTCATGGACTAATTGGACCAAAGGGTCTGTTTCCATGCTGTTCACCTCTATGACTCTATCCATGTATTTACAATACATTAAAATTAAAATACTCAATGACCTTCAAAACTGACCCCAATGGTTCCTAAACAGACTTGGTGAATATCCGATACTAGACACTAGTTTAAGTTAAACAAAAGATTTCACAATTTATTAATAATATAGCAGTTTTAGCAGAGAAAAAAAGTTAAGCAATAAACTAATCTAATTAATGTCAATGATTTAAACTTAAATTTATTTAATTCTAACCCTCGCTCACCAAAGAATTTCGGGATGAATCATAAGGAAAAAGTAACTGGCCAGTAAACAATCTCTCTGATCTCTAATATTACCAGCACATGTAGCTTGCTTGGTTTCTGACTACATTGATGCATGCAAATATCTTCCAAGGAATAGCCACTTAATTCTTATAAATTTTACTCTCTGAACTTTTAATAAATTGATAATGGCTTGGGGGGGGGGTGCAGGGGAGACACCAGGGAATAATCAAACCTTTGTCCTGTAGCTTTCACAGGCACAATCTGTCCGATCCAAAACCAATACAAAGTTTAAAACTCTCCATGCCAGACTGATGTCCCCCCTCTAGGTCCCAGTTGACCTGTAATATCTGTAAGGACATGAATAGGAAAGGTTTGAAGGAATATGGGCCAAACACAGGCAGGTGCAACTAGTTTAGTTTGGGAACATGTTCAGCATAGACTAATTGGACTGAAGGGTCTGTTTCCATGCTATGAGACTCTATGACAAGGCCTCTCCAGAGTCCAAGCATCTATAGCACCTTTTTAACAAGGACCAACCTACAACTAACTTGCAAGCCTGGCCTAGACCACTCTATTCAACGCTGCCTGACTGGTTGTGTTTTTCCAACACCACACTCTTCGACTCTGGCCTCAAACCCAGTTTGTTTACTTTCCATTTCTACAAGGAAACAAGCTGCAGTTCAATCCGAAGACCACCTTCTGCTCTCAGTTCACAGATTCAAACTAAAAATGATTAAACATAAAATAATGAACAAATAGTGAGGATTTCAACACAAGTTGCTTGACGATAACCTCAAGGTTCTGGTGAAGGGCTACTTAGCCCCCACATTCAGAGACACTTCTCAGCCTACCACCTTGCATTTTTTTTTATTTTTGAAGCGATGTGTATTTTACTAGTACCAGATATCTTAGAAATTCCTTAAAGCACTTTAGTTCAAAATCTCATTTAATTCACAATCTGTCCTTGTCTACCCATGTCAATAACATATCTACTTCCTCAGGAGACTAAGGAAATTCAGCATGTCCATGAAGACTCTTAGCAATTTTTACTGATGCACCATAGAAAGCATTCTACTTAGATGCATCACAACTTGCTATCACGGCTGCTCTTCCCAAGACCACCAGAAACTACAGAGTCATGAACACAGCCGACTCCATCATGCAAACCAGCCTTCCATCTACTGACTCGGGAAAGCAGCCAACATCAAAGACCCCTACCACCCCAGTTATACTATCTTCCACTGTCTTCCATCAGGAGGAGATAAAGGGTTTGTATACACACAACGAATAGATTCAAGGACAACTTCTTCCCCACTGTTATTAAGACTTCTGAATTGACCATTCAAATTTTTTATTTAATGTTGATCTCACTCTTTGTGCACCTTATCTGCAGCTGTAACATTGTATTCTTTGCTCTGTTTTATTACCCTGTTGCACTTTATATGGTATGATCGACCTATACTGGAGGCAAAACAAAACTTGTCGCCATGCATAGGTACATGTGATAACAATAAATCAAAATTTCTGTTCAAAAAGAAAAATTGTCTCTCCAAACTGTTGATATAATGATTGGTGGATAGAAAGTAGCTCCAAGTTAGAACATAAGGCCTGTACGTGCTGTAATGTCCTTTGGCCCTCGATGTTGCACTGACCTGTGGAACCAATCTGAAGCCTATCTATCCTACACTATTCCATTATCATCCATATGTCTATCCAATGACCATTTAAATGCCATTAAAATTGCAGGCAGTGCATTCCATGCCCCTACTACTCTGAGTAAAGAAACTACCTCCGACATCTGTCCTATATTTATCACCCCTCCATTTAAAGCTATGTCCCCTCATTCTAGTCATCATCAAAGGAAAAAGGCTCTCACCCTATCTAACCCTCTGATTATCTTCTATGTCTCAATTAAGTCACCTCAACCTTCTTCTCTCTTACAAAAAACAACCTCAAGTCCCTCGTACCAGGCAACATCTTAGTAAATCTCCTCTGAACCCTTTCCTAAGCTCCCACAGCCTTCCTATAATGTGACCAAAACTATGCGCAATACTCCAAGTGCAGCCGCACAAGAGGCGGAGGCGGAAGCGGAAGGGACAGGCCACTATAAATGCCGGAGGAAACACCACAGGAGGCTCCCAAGCACTGAAGATGTCACCTAGACAGGGGACGAAACGTTTGCAACAAAAACTTCCAGCTCGGCGAACAGAACCACAGCAACGAGCACCCGAGCTACAAATCTTCTCACAAACTTTGAGCACCAGAGTTTTGTACAGCTGCAGCATGATCTTGTGGCTCTGAAACTCAATCCCTCTACCAATAAAAGCTAAAACACCGTTTGCCTTCTTAACCACACCCCCACCCCCATCAACCTGAGTGGCAACTTTTTTTTAGATTAGATTACTTACAGATTAGATTACTTACAGTGTGGAAACAGGCCCTACCAATAAAAGCTAAAACACCGTTTGCCTTCATAACCACACCCCCACCCCCATCAACCTGAGTGGCAACTTTTTTTTAGATTAGATTACTTACAGATTAGATTACTTACAGTGTGGAAACAGGCCCTTCGGCCCAACAAGTCTACACTGACCCGCCGAAGCGAAACCCACCCATACCCCGACATTTACCCCTTACCTAACACTACTGGCAATTTAGCATGGCCAATTCACCTGACCTGCACATCTTTGGACTGTGGGAGGAAACCGGAGCACCCGGAGGAAACCCACGCAGACAC
>NW_025204522.1:0-4272 GCF_004010195.1 Chiloscyllium plagiosum | reverse complement strand
ATCCCCTCTAAATGGCCTTTAACCCCATCCCCATTCTATTCCCTGAGTAACAGACGGTATGTCCCACACAATGTGATCTGTTCGTGAAATCCGGTTGTACCAGTCTCAGCCACAGCCTACGGTGCCACTCCACCTGTTACCCCTCTAGTAACGGCTGGTGTTCTCACAACCACTATGTCCCCGCTTTAACCCCATCCCCATTCTATTCCCTGAGTAACAGACGGTATGTCCCACACAATGTGATCTGTTCGTGAAATCCGGTTGTACCAGTCTCAGCCACAGCCTACGGTGCCACTCCACCTGTTACCCCTCTAGTAACGGCTGGTGTTCTCACAACCACTATGTCCCCGAGCAATGGCGTTTGGCCCAAGCTCCATACTGTTGCCCTGGCCATGGCCTGATATGCCGTCCCAATCTCTGTTCCGTAACATTGGTCTGAAGATCGACAACCCTCTTCTGTTTCCCCAGCACCGAAGGATTCGAGGAAGACAGTAACATTGGGAGGTTATGATCGCAAGATGGAGAGAGAGTGAATGAGATTGGGGAAGGCAACGACAGTGGAATTGAGTGTGTAAGTGGGAAAATGAGAGAGGAATAGCAGTGCAGTGTGAGAGTGGGAGGGATATATCGAGGGAGAGTGACAAAGGGAGCAAGGTGAATTCTGCTGAGAGCGAAGTTGGAGTGGGAGACTCAGAGGTGAAAGTAAGGACAGAGGAAGTTAAACCGAGCTCCTGAGCTCAGAGGGCGGTGCCCTCCTCTTCTCTGAGGACCGGGAATTGGGGCTGAGTCTGTCTATCTCCAGCTCAGCTTCTCCAACACAAAGACACTCAACAACATCGGTCACTCTGCTGCTTGGCATGCTTTATTGAACATTTTTATTGTTTACAAATGGAAGTGATGGATACAGTCACTGGATTGTGCCTTTTCTCATTGGCCCTTGAGTTGAGTAACATTGAAATGTTCCCTGTAACCCCCCTGGGGGATAAGGATGGACAGACCAGCTCTACCCTCAGTCTGTTACCATAGCGACAGGCTGCTCCATCGCTGAAACACTGAACTGAAATGAGAAAATCCCGGATGGATTGATTTATGAGGGAATTTGATGGATGGATGGATTTGGGTGAAGGGATATTTCAGCATATTCTTCAGCTGCTGCCTGAACTTAGTCTGGGTCACAGCATAAATCGCGGTGTTTGTGCAGCAACTGAGAAGCTGCAACATGAAGCCCAATTCCTGCACAAAGTGATGGAGATACACAGACCGATACCCAATCCACCACATCCGTCTCCATACAGAATACAGCATTAACGTTGGCCATAACAGGATGAAATTGGCCGAGATCACAAACAGTAAAATAATGGATTTTTTTCGGTTTCTCATTTCTGTGTCAGACTGAGGGTCCCCGTTGGTGTGAGCGCGGAGTCTCCTGCGGGCTTTGCTGGTCACTAAAATGTGTCTGACGGTGAGAACATTGAGCAGCAGAATCAGGAGAAATGGGACACACGGGGTTAGAATGTGGTGGAGGAGATCAATTGTGGCCCAGACACTGGAGATTCGAACAGCGTTTGTTACATCACAAAACCAGGGGCGGTTCATCAGCCAATACCGAGCCGTGAGCATAAAATACCAGGAAATGTTCTTTAAACAGCTCAGCACAGTCACTGCCCCCAGAACCACAGCCGCTCAGGAAATAAAACTGTTCCTCATAAATAATGGGAATGTGTCTCAGGATCAGGTCGAGGATAATGATCAGGAGATCCGCTGCTGCCATGGCCCCCAGGTAACGTCTGACACATGGAGACAATCCACAATCTTTATAAAGCAGGACGTAGATGGTCACTACGTTAACTGTGAGGAAGGAAAACAAACCCATTATCCATTAGCCTGGAGGCAAAGGGACCCGTTTGATCAGGGAACTAGTGAGATTTTCAAATGTGCTCCTGTATTCAGGGATTTATTAAAATAATTGGAGTTGTAATAAAAAATGGGAAGGTCTGAATTACTGGCAAAAATGTGACATAAACCACAAGAAACCCTCTCTCCCCAAACACACAGAGACACATCCATAAGGACAGATGGTTTCTAGATCATTCCCACACACTCACTCATTCGAGAGAAGACACAGGTCACTCCTTCCCAGTTCCTAATACGGAGGGTGGAAACGTTGCTGTCCTGAAGGATTCTCTCCCAGTTTCCTGAAGACAAACGGAGTTTGGGAATTCCTGTATTTTCGTCTAAATTGTGGTCGATTCTGCGCCTTGGAGAAATGTAAACGCAGGGAAAAAGTATTCACCCCTTTAGCTCCCTGAGGGGCCTTCGGAACAGTGTCTCCTTCTCCATGGAACGGGATCTCTTCCCTCGGAATCTTATCGTTTGTTCAATTCACTGACGTCCGGCCGTTCACAAACAATGTCAGGGACAGAACGTTCCGGGGAATGGCATTTATAGAATGTCAGGAACAGAACGTTCCAGGGAATGTCAGTTACAGAATGTCGGGACAGAACGTTCCGGGGAATGTCAGTTATAGAATGTCGGGGACAGAACGCTCGGGTACTCCTTGACCTGTCCATCACTTTTCCCCCCTACCCACCCCACCAACATGATGTACTGTGCACAGGCTACATATCCATCCAGCATGGGGAGCTATACTGACCACATCATTGCATTATCTATAAACCTCAACCAGATTGTCTATTCACCACAGCGACCTGTGCAATGATAACCCGTGAATTTTCTGCACACCTGGAGCATTTGCCCTTCCAGCATGTAGAGCTGTGTACCCCACCCCAGTGCATTGCTCAGTAACACTGTGTTAGATCACTGCCCAGTGTGGGGAAACTTGCATCCCATGCTGGAAGTGACAGGATGTGCAGCTGCCACCCATTTCCACCTCCATATCTAGATTAGAGTGATGCTGGAAAAGCTCGGCAGTTCAGGCAGCATCCGAGGAGGAGTAAAATCGACGTTTCGGGCAAAAGCCCTTCATCAGGAATGAAGGTTATTTGTCCGAAACGTCGATTTTACTGCTCCTCGGATGCTGCCTGAACTGCTGAGCTTTACCAGCACCACTCTAATCCATACTCTGGTTTCCAGCATCTGCAGTCATTGTTTTTACACAGCTCCATATCTCCATTGTGCCTTGACAAGAGGGTGCTGTGGGTGTAAACATCACTGCCAGAGAGAGATGGCGGGGGTATCAATTTAAATATCACCACATGAGTGGGGTTTGGGGTATAGACAGAGAGGGGGAGACTGACAGACAGTGTCATGGAAGGATGTGTTCCCAGGTTGCAGAATGTTGAAATGTTGACACTTCGATAGCATCCTGTAACATGAGCCAGACTTCCCAGGAAAGATGGGAGAAAGGGATTTTGGTGTGCGGTCAGATGAGCAATTGTTCTGCATCTTTGTAACTGGAATTAGTTTCAGCAGAATCTATGACTCATTGGGCAGATTCTAACAGTAATTTATTTTTGTTTTCTTTTCCTTGAGTGTGACAGAGAGATCGTCAGACGAGGCTGAGTTAGTTTCCTGGTGCTATCTTATCGAACTCACCTCATTAACTACCCACCCCACCCCAAGGTGTACCTCTTATTCAATACCAGCCCGATTCTCCCACCGATCATGACTGGAGGTACTCACCACCACCCGGGTACCCCTGGATATTCCGACCATGGCAATTACACCACGGTTTGTTGACAGGGCACGGAGGTCCTGGTGGATGTGCTAGTACACAGGGGGATCATTCTTTTCCCAGAAAGAGCCAAACCACCAGACCCAACGAGCATGGTCTGAGCTCACCACCCAGCTCAGTGCAGTATCTTCGGTCTGAGGAAATGTCCAGGAATACAGAACAAGCATCAATAACCTTCTCCACTCTGTCACTGTGTCCTCTCTGATCCCTCACACTCACTGTATATCTGTTATAGCACCTACCCCCAAACAAGGCTCATGCTCCATCACTCTCACTGCTGCATGCAGCACCTTCCCCTCCACCCCATCTCTCTCTCTCTCTCTCTCTCTCCCCTCCACGTTACCCACACCAACAGCACTGCATGGATCCAACACTGTGTACTGACTCCCTCTGAACCCCTCCCCATGTTTCCCCACCCACACCAGCACTAAGTGTAGGGCCACCCACTCCCACCCTCAGTCCCTCCCTCCCTTTCTCACATTCCAGGATAAACAGCCTGGAATAGGACAGAAAGGGCCAAGCCGGGTGGTGGAGTGCCCGATATCCGTTCCCTCACACACACCCTCCCCCGCCATGTT
>NW_025204521.1:0-9528 GCF_004010195.1 Chiloscyllium plagiosum | reverse complement strand
AAGTCCAGGTCTCTCTTTTAACAATTTACCATTCGGTTTACTCTGCCACTTCTCAGACCTTCATGAGTAATGAATCACTGCACACTTCTCAGTGTTTTAGTGAGCTGCGGTGTATCTGTCCATTTCATGCCTGCCAAGATCTCCTTGAATCTACTCACATGCCATTAATCTTGCTAACCTTGTGAACCAGTCCAGGGAAGCATGGCAGCTGCAGCAAGCAATCCCCAAGGCAAATGATACATTGACATTTACTGCAATCGGATTGGAGCTCAGGAATAGGGAATTTTTTGAGGAAGTGAAAAAGTTGATTGATGAGGACTGTCGATGTCATATACGTGGACCTCAGTAAGTCATTTGAGAAGGGTTGCCATGTAAGATTAATGGAGGAATTTGAAGACGCATGGGTTCCAGGGCGTGCAGGCTGGATATTTCGAGATTTGGTTGAGCAACAGGATACAGAAAATAGTGGAAGGTAGATTCTCAAAATGGAGAACTGTGAACAGTGATGTTTCACAGGGATCCGTGTTGGTACTAGTATTCTCTGTGATACAGAAAAGTGATCTGGAGGAAGTTATAGGTGATATGATCAGCAAGTTTGCAGCTTACACTACTTCAGTGGAGTGGAAGATCGTGAAGGGGACTGCCAGGCAATGTAACAGAATACAGACAGATGGAAGAGTTCGGTGGAGATATAGCAGATGGAGTTCAATCCGGGCAACTGTGAAGTGATGTAATTTGAAAGATACAATTCAAGATCGAATAATACATCAAATGGAAAAGTCCTAGTGAAAATTGATGTAACGAAATATCTGGGTGTTAAGGTCCTTTATGCCCTGAAGGTGGTAATGCAGGTCGATAGAGGACAGCACAGTGGCTCAGTGCTACGCACTGCAGTTTCACAGCGCTCTGGACCCGGGTTCTACTCCAGCCTCAGACAACTGTCTGTGAGGGGTTTGCACATTCTCCCCTTGTCTGCATGGGTTTGCTGCAGGTGCTCCGGTTTCCTCCCACAATCTAAATAAGTGTAGGTTAGGTAAATTGACAATGATAAATTGCCCAAACTCATCATGTAGGTTACGTGTATTAGACAGCTTAAGGGTGGAGGAGAAGAATGGCGGAATGTGTGTGGATGTGTTACTCTTCGAAGGATCAGTGTGGACTTCTTGGACCAAAGGACTTGTTTCTTCACTGCAGGGATTCTATGATTCTACAGTGGTCAAGGACGCAAATGGCATGCTCCCCTTCATCAGATGGTGTATTGAGTGCAAGTGTTGGGAGGTCATGCTGAAGTTGTACAAAACATTCTTGTTTCCACATTTAGAATACCGCATAAATTTCAAATTACAACATTTCTAAAAGGATGTGGTTAGTTTGGAGAGGGTGCAGAGGAGGTTCACTATGATGTTGCCTTGTATGAAGAGCGCAAAAGATGAAGAGAGGTTGAGTTGATTAGGATTATTTTGATGAGAGAGATGGAGAGGGACCTGACTGATGTCTGAAAAAAACATGTGCGGTATTGACACGGTTGGTAGCAAGATTTTAACCAGTGTGCTGGAGTCAATTACAAGAGTTACGATTTTAAAGTGAGAGTGGCAATCACAAGGGATATACATATGTAATTTTCTTTACACAGAGCGTGGTGGCTGGGTGGAGCAAGCTGCTAGTGGATGTGGTAGAGGTAGGCACGATTGCATCGTTTAATGAGTATATAGACAGATACATGAATGGGTAGGGAGCAAACGGATACAGGTCCTAGGAAAATATGTGACAGGTTTAAATAGAGGATCTGGATTGGTTTTGGCTTGGCGGGCAGTAGGGCGTGTTTCTGTGGAATAATTTTATTTGTTCTTTGCTATACTACAGTGATGCAGCAGCCTTGGTGAGTCCAGACAATGATGATTCTGTGCAGTTTGTGTATCGCGATCTAACGGATGGTGTGCTTGCTGCGGAGTGAGTACAACGGAAATTGGTTGGACTGATTCGAGGCAGTTAGGACTGTCACATTAAAAGAGGCTGGTTCATCTGGGGATGCATTGAGAAGAATTGGAGGGCGGGATACTGATTAAAACGTCTCCAATTCTAACGGGTGAAGTACAGACTTGTTGCTGGGAGGATGTTGCCCGTGTAGAGCAGTCACAAACCAACGATCACGGACTCAGGATTTGGGCTGTGGCATTTTGAACGGAGGTGAAGAGAACTTTCATCACTCAGACGTTGGTCAACCTGTGGAATTCTTAACCACTGAAGGCTGTGCACTCAAGCCACTGCATATTTTCAGGAAAGAGAAAGATAATTGTTTTAGAGATAAAAGGCAACACGGGGTATTGAGAGAAAATGGGAATATGGTATCCGGGCAGAGGATCAGTCACAAACATAATGAATTGGGAGTCGGGCTACGGCATATTCCTGTTCCTGCTTTCCCTGCTCCTATCAGTTTAAACGCACCTGAAAAGTATTTTTGGTTGTATTGGGAAATGTTAGCCATTTTTATGCCAAGGTTCCTGCATCTTGAAAATGTAGAGGTGTTTGCAGAGGTTGTTTACTTTTGGACTGAGAATGAAAACCCTCCACAGGATTTGTGGTTTTGAGGTAGTGAAGGAAGAAAATAAGGACGAGTATAGTTCCAATTGAGGATGATGTGCTACGTACAAACACTTTTGCATGTGCCGATGCTCTATTTTGAAGATGTGGGTGTTCTGTACCTTTCAGAGGGTTAAAGTCTCGCAGAACTACCTGACAACGCCAAGTGTTCTGAATAAGATACAATCTAACATGTGGTCCAGCTACTTGGGTATGCAGGGTAGCTGGTTGCCTGGAGATAATAAAAGATTCGAAATTGATCCATCAGTTGAAATTATCCATCAGAAAGAAACACATTCCAGGCAAGTTTGAAGTTAGTATACTGACAATCTTAAAAACCAATGACACAATCCGATGCTTTTGGAATATAAGACAAGGGAAATTTGAGCAGTTGGGAAGAGAACAGCCATATCACCAGCTTGCAGAGATTGCTCAGAAATAGATCTCTTCAAGGTAACTTTATCAGTCTGTGACCTGTGAAACACGATGCCTTAGAAACGAAAATAAGACACAGGAATATCCAAATGCAACATTCGACACCTGGCTTGTTTTGAAAACTTGATTGTTTTGTCAATTTTAATGTGGTGGTTTTATTAGACTCCTACTGTATAAGGGGAAGGTAAAAGATAAGTTAGAAGAAGAGTTGTAAATAATAGTTAGTTAGTTATTCTCTTAATTCTGAACTCAAATAGTTCCTGAACTCGCGAATTTTCACAGATTATTGCACGGGATAAATCTTTCTGAGTTATGGGCTTAATATAAGCAGGAGCGTTTACCCCAGGTTTTCAAAGATCACATGTAACTTCTGCACTTTTTTTCGAGCTGTTAGAGGTTGAGAGCCTGTAATGCGCTGTCGAACGTGGATGTTGTTTCTAATTATGGAAGATAAAGTACCTGTATTCATTAGTAAATTTGCTCACATTTCCGCTGTTTTAATGACTGAAAGATTCCTTTTTCCAGGAACGGAGCAGGGATATCGAAAAAAACATCTCCCCAGTGTGAATTATGCAATGTTTCTGCAGACTGGAGAACTGAGTGAAAATTTTTCCATTCTCCAAGTAGCCAGATGGCTTACACCCAATATTAACTCACTGGTGTCAGAAAAGAGTGAAATATTGACAGACTTTTCTCTCTACACACAGGGCAGGTGAATTTCCTCTCTCCAGTGGCATCATCACGCTGGTGTTTCTACAGGGCAGACAGGTCAGGAATCTCTTTCCCAAATTGCAAGCAGATTAATCGTCTTACGATACTGTAATTAAATACCAGTGTTGACAGGGAATAGAATCTCTTCACACAGTCCTCACATCTCTACAGTTGCTGCATGTTATTGGTGTTCTTAGATCTTTGGAAGTTAATGATCAGCTAAAGCGTCATCCACCCATTGGTTTTCTGAAGGGGTTACAATGGGAGAATGGGAGAGAATCCAAAGACCATAAGACAAAGGAGCAGAAATTATGCCTTTATCCTTATCGAGTCTGTTCCACTATTCGAACATGGTGGATAGGTTTCTCCAGCCCATTCTCCCGCTTTCACCCGAAAACACTTGATCCCCTTGACACAGAAGAACTTAACTGTATCCGTCTTAAATATACTCAGTGACCTGCCGTCCACACCATTCTGTGGCATCGAATTACAAAGATTCACCAGTCTCTGATTAACGACGTTTCTTCTTACTTCTGTATTAAAACGTTTTCCAGTTACTCTAAAATTGAGTCCTCGGGTCGTCGTCTGTCTAATCAGTGGAAACATCTTCCAAAATCTGCTCTTTTCAGACCATGCAGTATTTTGCATGTTTCAGTTAGATATCCCCTCGTTCTTCTGAACTCCATCGAGTGTATTACCAGAGTCCTCAATCGTTCCTCATATGATAAGCTGTACATTTCTGGTACCATTCTTGTGAACCTCCTCTGAACATGGTCCAGAGCCAATACATCCTTCCAGAGAAATGGTCTACAAAACTGCGCACTATAATCCAAATGTGGACTAACCATGGACGTACTAAGCCTGTCTCCATAAAAGCAGCACCATTGCTTTGAGGATCTTTTTCAGTGCCAGAGTTGATTTCCTCGTTTTCTTTAAGCAGTATTTATCTTTTTGTGAGATTTTGTATTGTATTATTGGAGCAAAACAAAAACAAAAACAATGGTCTTGTAAACACGACAAATTTGAGAAAATGCAGAAGACGAAGTGGGAGGTCTGCCGGTGAATGAGTCTGCAAATCATTTCCTTCGAGCATCCTGTACAAACAAGTAATAAGTATCGATTAGAAATTCAGTTCAGGGGATTCTAGTTTGCTGAAAATATTTTTGTTCTCTGCATTCCCGATTATTTGCATTTTAGAAACGCAAATCAGAGCGGCCCTGATACTCTTAATGGTCAGGTGCTGGGGAGGATGACAGAACAAAGAGACGTTGGAAGTGTAGGTTCATTGTTCCTTGAAAGGGGAGTCACAGATAGAGAGGATAATGAAGAAGCTGATTTGCTTGCTTTCCTTTATTGGACATAGCATTGAGTATACGACGTGGGATTTCATGTTGCTGCTGTACAGGACATTGTTTAAGCCACATTTGGAATATTGTGTGAAATTCGGAGACCCCTTGCATTGGAAGGAATTTATGAAACTTGAAAAACTTCAGAAAATATTGACAAGTATGTTGCCAGGGTTGCAGGATTTGAGCAATGTGGAGAGGTTGAAAAGTTTGATGCTGTTTTCGTGGAATTTTGAAGGCTGACGGTAATGTTGGAGATGTTTACAAAGTAATGAGGGACATGGCTAAGATATTTTCTGGGGGAGTACAGAACGAGAGGGCATTGGTACATGGTGGGAGGAGAAAGATATAAAAGGAAGTAAGGAACAACCTTTTCGCACAGCGGATGGGCATGTACGGAATGAGCTACCAGGGGACTTGGTGGAAGCTGGCACATTTATGACATTTAAAAGTCATCTGGATTAGTATATGAATAGGAAGGGTTTGGAAGTATATAGGCCAGGTGCTGGAACATTGGGGAATATTGTGTTTTTTTTTCAGAATACGTTTAAAATATATCATTCACCACGTTCTCCTGCTCTCCTGGTTATGATTTGCCATGATAATGCCATCTCAGATGACAGAGGTCGGCTTTCAAAATCCAGCTCAGGCATTTGAAAGGCATAACCAGCCAATTGAGATGATTGATCATAACCACAGCTTTGATATTGAGACGTTGATGATTGGCCTATGCACAAAACATCGTCCCTCCTCCTCCTTGGATATTGCCTGACCTGCTGTGCTTTTCGACCCTGGGTTTCTAACATCTCCAATCCTCATATTCTCCAACTGGGATTTGGCCAGAGAGAGGAAGATTATATTGGATTATCTGAAGAATTTGCAGAGCCATCATTATTGACAGTTGTAAAATGTCTTTCGCTGCAGAAAATATGCCTTCTCTGAGATAATCCGGAAGTGTACATCAGACCAGCAAAACATGCTTCTCAACATTACTGAAAATATCATATTATTCTCAGTGCTGCAATCCAAAATCTAAAGCTTCTGATAACGCATTCATGTATTAATCCAAAGGTCCTGCTTGTCCTCTCAGGCTGCAAATAATCAAATGGGTACAACTGAAAGGAGAGCGGGAGCAGAGGAATTCACCCGAGTGCTGTGCTTCCTGAACCAAAATAAGTGAAACTGGTGTTCTCGTCATCGTCTTATGAATGTCTACAGTGTCGTACCGTGCAAAGCATGACGTTCAATTCTACATTGTCGACAAGGAAAATCTTTAAAATGGTTTGGAATGTTTAGTAGGCGCTCTGTAAATATCAGTTTTTTTTTAAATCAACACACACAATATTTGCAATGAATCCTCACAGCAGAATGTTCAGCACCATCGCTTTCCAGAAGGACCGGAAAAAGAATGGTTACTGTTCTGGTAACTGATCATTTGAAGCGGGGGCTTGATGTGATGTCCTCAGAATTCAGCCCACCCCTTAATGAGTAACTCAGGGTGAGTATAGACAGCGAAGCTGGTCAAACAACTGAAATGTACTACCTTTATAATTAAAAATGGGAAGGTTGATGTTTGACCACAGTGGTTTTATATTTTGTCGAACTCTGTCATTCGATTACAGCAGTGATCACATTTGATATGCAGATCATTGCTCCAAAGCACCTTCTATTATCCTGATGTATTGCAATATTATTTGTAAATATCTGTTTCCCCAGCCTGTCAAACTATCAGTCATATAGAATCGTCCAAGATGATCTGATCGTTTCATTGTCCATCGCACTGTGTATTCCTTGCAGTTTTCAACTCCTTGTTGCGCTCAAAGACAAACACAACACTACAGTTTGTTTTTTACTCCACAGCCATTTATATGTATATTGTCTTTCCCTGCTTTTCTTATCTCAGTAAAACACTGCACTGGTCTTACTTTACATACAAATTGTCACTTACACCTCCCAAGATGGTTTCTAACATGGTTTGAAGGTGAATTATTCAGAAAGACACCAGCTGTGGTACGAAAACAATCACCTTCGCAGAAAGTACACTGTTAACATAGTTTCTCAGAGGGCTTGGCAATGTTAGCATGGTGACAGATTCCACACATGTTTATGATGTGTTCAGACACAAAAGAAGGCTGTCCTTCATATCCTTTTCTGAAACCTTCTCGTCTCACGTTAAAAAAAGGGCCCACTTTTTTGAAATAGTGCCAAAAGACTAGATAATGGGAAATGTCGCCTCCTTGTTCAACATGTGGTGTAGAGGCAACCTCGGTAATTATTGAGCAGTGAGCCGTACGTCTCTTGTAGGTTAAATTTTGGAAAATATTATAAGAGACAATTTTTCCAATCATCAAGAAAGCAATACCACGGTTTTACGAACGGTGGGTCCTGCCTCACAAACCTTATTGAAGTCTTTGAGAAGGTAGCCAAGCCGTTTGATGAGGGTAGAGTGGTGGGTGTGGTTTATATGGGTTTCAATAAAGCGTTTGTTAAGGTTTCATATCGTAGGCTATTGTGGAAATATAGAGGCACGGGAATGAGGAGGATCTACTGGTTTAGATCAGAAATTGACGAATTGGAAGAAGTCCGACGGTTGTGGCTCATGGGAAACGTGCATCCTGGAATTCAGTTAATAGTGGTGTAGCGCAAGGATCTGTTTTGGAGTCACTGCTGCTTGTCATTTTTATAAATCATCTGGATGTGTGCACAGAATGATGGGTTAGTAAATTTCTGAATCATACTAAGGCTGGTGGACTTCTGGACAGTGGCAAAGCATGTCACAGGCTACAGTGGGACGCAAGTAAGTTGCAGAGTTGTGTTGGGAGGTGGAAAATGGAGTTTGATGTGAACACGTGTGAGGAGATTCACGTTGGAATGAGTAACAAGAATACAGAGTACGGGAAAATTGGAAATATTTTTGGCAGTGTGGATGAGCAGAGAGATCTTGGCGTCCATGAACATAGATCCCTGACAGTTGTTACTCAGTTTGATAGGGTTGTTAAGATGGTGTACAGTGTGTTAGATTTATTGGAAGAGGGATTGAGTTTCGGAGCCACGAGGTTCAATTGCAACTGTTAAAAGAAAATCTCTGGTACATAATGAATACTGATCAGAACATTATTTCATATAGATGAAGTCACTTAAGGCACAACTGGCACCTGCAATGAGATAGTTCGTCTTGGTATTGAATGAATTATTGAGCATCAATGAATTCTAAAGGCCCGACTCCACTGTACAATTGTTGGAGAGACATCAACTGCGGTTCAGGCAAACTGCGGACAGAAGCACGAGCACCATCTGAACTAAAGGTAGTGTCAACACACACATCCGGCTGGTAGGGAAACGAGAAGTGAACAACGTTTATCACATCGCTTCGAATATGTTATGGAGATTTTGAAGAAGACATAAGAAATTGGCAAAGTAAAGATCAGACAGACGGAACAAAGTTTATGAGTACTCTGAATATGGTGCATCGCGTGAAATGACGCCTGCTTGTAAAACGAGAACAAAAAAGCGAGAAAAGATGAAAAATGATTTTCAGAAATACTATACCCAATGCGGGAAAAACAAATCTTTGTTAAGAACATTGAAATCTTGTCAAGACAAATAATGTAGCCACCGTCTGTATTGAGGCCTGTTGAATTTTCTTGCATTCCCTGCAATGTTCAAAAGCAAGCTGTTTGTATAAGGGCGGAGGCTCAGCTGTGCCACTTTGGGTATCGCAGCACAGCAAGTTCCTATGGCATCGGTCGAATCCACCTGAGAAACTCAACCACAAAGTGCTTTCGTCGGTGCTCCGTTCGGTGAAAATAGGCAAATTATAAAGTCAACTGGTGATGCGCCATTTCTTCTTATATGGATCACATTTACTGTTGCCAGTCCAGGAAACGAATGTCTTCATTAGGGGTAATGCTCAGTGGTAATCCACATTGCAACAGGTTGATATATATAAAACACTGTGTTAAGGAGAAAACGAGAAGTGGTTCAGCACCATGCCCATATCTCTTATTGACAATGTTGCATTCTCTGTAAACAGAGGAACAGCTATGTTCGCTGTCTGTGTGACAATAATTGGAACGTTGACATTAAAATTTATTAGAGAATGGAATAATATATTGGTTCTGTTCGTCGAGCTGGGAATTTGTGTTGCAGACGTTTCGTTTCCTGTCTAGGTGGCATCCTCAGTGCTTGGGAGCCTTCTGTGAAGCGCTAATGTGATGTTTGCTCCGGCATTTATAGTGATTTGTATCTGCTGCTTACGGTTGTCAGTTCCAGCTGTCCACTGCAGTGGCCGATATATTGGGTCCAGGTAGATGTGCTTATTGATTGAATCTGTGGATGAGTGCCATGCCTCTCGGAATTCCCTGGCTGTTCTCTCCTTGGCTTGACCGAAAATAGTAGTGTTGTCCCAGTCGAACTCATATTCCTTGTCATCTGAGTGTGTGGCTACTAAGGATAG
>NW_025204520.1:3092-9527 GCF_004010195.1 Chiloscyllium plagiosum | reverse complement strand
CTCCCCTGTATAAGGCATGGATTCACGCAGAGGTCTGGACCATGCGACAAGATGCCTCAGACCCGTTGAATTGACTGCTCCCGTTCAACAGTTGGGTCCTTGATATTTCCCTGCATATACAACTGTCTGTCCCAAGATGTGCAGACCATATTACAGCTTGTGCATATGACCCACTGGGTGACCATTAGCCCTGTTATTGACATTCCCATCCAACTCTGGGACATCGCTTCAGACTGGGAGAAAATGGCTGGACAGCACCGTGAAGGATGCAATAAAGGCCACTGGAAGACTACACGCCAAATTTGGGCTGTTATCCAGTGTCTGCACGGCAGCCATGCAATTGTGCGATGTCATTGTCCGCTTTAGGGAGGCCTGGGACTCCTCGTCGGTCATTCCATTGCAGAGCACGAAAAGCTTGCCGTGCAGACCTTACTTATGATCACGTTTTCACGTTGCACAATCAAACGATGAACTGGTCGGACACTTTAATTTAACGTGGTAACTTGTACGGGAATGGGCTGTTCACTACACCAAAGCGAACGGGAGCATTCGACTGGGTGGCACAACCCGACAATCACAGGGACACCACCAGGCCAGTACAGCAAACTGGGGCAATTCAAAGAAGGCAGTGCTGCAACAGTGGGAAATGGGAACACTGAGTGAGACAGTGCTGGTTCAGGCAATATCGCCCAGGGCCATCTACCCTCTCTCTCTCCCCTCAGGCACGACAGCAGTCTACCACAAACAGAGGCAGCTTCAACAGGTTGACGAAACTGTGGCTGATCCCTTCCCCCGTGCTCCAGAAACTAACTATAGCTATCGTGAGAGTGAGTTTTCACAGGCGATCTCAATATGTCTCTCAAACGCCCGTCTGAAATTCCAATAATGGATGTGGAGTGGTGAGCTGGTCATTTATATTGTGGTGGATTCTGGGTCTGTCCAACCGCCTGCGGCTACCAACTCGGAAAATTACATGAGTTGAAAGACCCTCTGCACTGTAGGGTTTTCAGGAGTACGCATAACAGAGCCACTCTCCTAACCCATTAACTCCAGTATTGAACCTGCCACTGCGACTGATGCTGCCATTATTTCAGACTCTTGCCCAGTCGCCATCCTGTCCCGGCAGACCTTGTGTAAATTGAATGCCAGTATCCACTGTTCCTCTGAGGGTCTCACATTAGAGAACCCGGACGTCCATTATTCCACGCTGCGGGCAGTAATTTGACACAGCCCTGAACCCTCTGACCAGGTAAGCTCCTGCTACTCTTGGTCATGCTCCACTTCACCTGCCTGCGCTCTTCTCGACCCTTACTTGCCCTGTTGTCAATGACCCCATTCTGTCGACAGTACACTGAGTCCCTGCTGCCAGAGGGGTGCAACATTGACGGTATTGACATGTCATGCATCCCACCAGAATTAATTGAAAATGGCGACACACCACGGTGACATGTAATAACAAAGTAGATTCTTGTGAAATCTAAGGTCTTCAAGGTGACCTTCTTAACGAATACGGGTGCTATGATGTTACTGTACCTCTGCACTGACAGCTGGAGTGATGTCAAGCTGCTATCTGTTTTCTCCATTGGTTTTGATCATTCTGGCTCTCGTCTGATTGCGTGAAGACGAGAGGGTGCCTCCAATCTGGGATCTTTCTGCGTAGTTTCTGCTGTAATTTTCAGAGGGGATGAGGAGCTGCAGTTGGTCACGCGAAGTGCCTGTGAGTCTCCCAACCCCGACTCCCCCGAAATAGCCCACTCCCCATAATGGAATTACTGCAGTCAACAGCTGATCTACCCTGTCAGGGCACACTGGATTCTCCTTAAACTGAACTATTGGAAGGATAGTCTGCTGCCATGAATTTGGTCATGGCTGAATATGATGTGTTTTGCTTTCAATTTCACTTTCATCTCTGGCCACATGTAAGTTCTTCAAGTTTAACCTTGTAACCCATTCAGAAATTGTCCGCTCGCTGATCCCTTTTTGTCAACTTATCCAGGTTCCCCACACGTACTCAGCACCTCAGCAATCTCTACCTGAACTTACACATTGACTTATTGATCTTCTCCAGACTTGGTAGAACAGGGACTGTACCTGTGCCTAAAAAGCCTGCAGGAACTTTAGTGAAACAGGGATCAACCTGATCCTAATTGATGGTAAATGTTTGTTAGTAGCCAATGTGTCTCCAGAGCTGTTGTTTGAAAGTATAGGTAACACCCTTTCAATATGATTGCTGCATTCTATGAACCAGAACATCCACTGCCCACATTGATTGAACGACGCCCCCTGCTGACGGACCGTTAATTGACCAGTTCTGACAATGTTGCATTCAAGACTTTTCCTACCCTGCCCACGTGGCAATACCTCTTGATTCCAATCCTGATCCCAGTATTTCATAGCTTCCTGTAATACTTTGGCACTTTTGCTCCATTCCACCACAAACTCCATTAGCAATCTATTTCTTTCTGCTTCCAAGCAACTTTGGGCAAGAAAGTTGGGATGCAGAGGTTCTGTTTGCACCCTTATTATTTTGTTATCTCATCATTCCTGCACTTCCGTTTTGTTTTCATTCCGTCCGGTTTCCCGATTTGTTCTTTGTCACTAAATACTTTTAATTGCAGTATTTGTAATTTCTGACGAAAGCAAATGGTACTCAGACAAAGTATGAGTGTTCAGCAGGTTGTGAGTATTTGTTATTATGCAATATAATAAGTAAAGTATGATTAGGATACATTAAAATTTACGCTTAACACTTATTGATGTTGAAATGTAAAGTCCACTTTCCCCTTTAAGGACACGAAGTGTTTTTCTCGATTTAATTTTCATAATTCAGATTCCATTACAATCACATCTGTTCAAATGGGAAAAGACAGCTCGAGTCACTGTAGGCACTGCACTCCAACCTGATTTTGGACACGTGAGAACTTCAGTTTCACTCCCCAGTGCTCTCTCTATCTGAGCAACTTTCTCTGATTTCCTTTCCTTCACGTTTAAGCGGCCGTGCTCCTGGGGGCAATGCTATTGGCTGTTGTTGAATCTCTAGCTCGTGTTGAGAAGGGGTTATCTCCCATTGTGAGGTCAGAGGCCCAGCCGCAGGGTGATGAGACACAGGGGACAGGACCTACAGCGCAGCCTCTGTAGAATCTCCATGTCTCAGTGCTTCCCAAGGGGCAAGGCACGGCCAGGAAGGAGTCACTGTGTGCCTCACTATAGGCTGCACAGGGGGACACTGACAATGATACACAGAGCTTGGACAGCCAGTTCCAAGGGAACAGATGTAACAACTGTGCCCAGTGACTTTGCTTGGGAATTGAACCTGCGTTTGTTCAGGACAGGAACTCTTCCACTGGGTTAAATCCAGTTGGTCAAAAGGGACGAATATCTACTGTACTAATACTTGACGTACTGCCGAACACCTAATGGAGAGTATCATTGACAGCAGATTCTAATCGATTGTACAATCAGAGAATTACAAAGAAAAGCATATATATTTCTATGCATTAACTCATTCAGAAAGGAATCATTCCATTGGTCAGGTATTTGTTGGAGAAGCACAAGCTGACGTTGCATGTCAGGCCCCTGCAAAAACCTGGACATAGACGCTGTGGTAATCAACTGGGAACCTGAAAACTCTGATGGGAGGCCTTCCTTAAGAATGTGGCCTTCACTGTCTGTGCTGTCACTTATTCCTCCCAAGAAGATTGTAGAGAGTGAGCTCACTTCCTTAACCACTACAGATTACTGGAATATTTTCCCCTGGGTCCGTACCTTCAATCATGGGGATGGATTGGAAAGAAAGAAACTTTTCAGATTAGGAATCTGATGGGACGTTCAAAAATCATGAGACCCCCGGGAGAAACTGTTCCCCATATATAAGGTTCCTTACTGTTAATGGCCAATCGCAAACAATACAGAGAAACACTTCATGGAACTTCCGGATTGTTCACAGACCCTGAATGTTAATTTGCTTTGTGAATTACAAAACATATAAATGTAGAGGAATTACACTGGATATCCGCAAGTAACGTGATGATGGATATTTATAAACACTGCAAAAAAAAACTTAAGTGTATCCTAAAATGTTTTAAAGGTAATTGAACGGTTTTGAAATTTATTCAACATTGTCGAGGGAATGGAAGGTAATTTCAGAAACCAAAAGAGACTTACAGGCACAGAGCCACAGCCACAGGTACAGGAGAAGATTGTCCTGGAAATGTTTCGGAGCTTACTCTGTGACTCACACAATGCAAGGCAGCAGCAGATGGAATGCAGTCATTTTCTGGTTATATGGACGATGTTTTGTTTACTATCTGGTACAGTATTGTCCCTGTCCTGAAAGGGTTTGATGTGGAAATTTTAAAGGGAGCTTTATTCTTTATCTAACTCAGTGCTGTTCCTGCCCTTGGAGTGGTTGGTGCGAACAGTGTAATTGGGCTTTAATCTGTACTTAAACCTATGCCGATGGTTTTCTGTGAGAGATTGCTGGGGACAGTGTCGGGTGATTTAAACAAAATCTAACCTCATGCTGAACCTGGCCTGAGTTTTCAAAGAGTTCCAGCCTGTTGTGAGATTACTCGACACTGAACCTAGTAATAGACTCCAGAAGCAACAACGATATTTTTAATAGACTCCAGAAGCAACAACGATATTTTCTCCCTATCTAATCCTGCAATTCCTGTCATTGCCTCTCAAACTTTCATTATTTTAAAGCATTCAAAATTCCAGGGACATAGCCCTGGGCTTGTGTCATTTCCCTGGCCATTGAACCTGTGCTGTCCAACTATAGTTCTGTGAATCTACGCTGCAATCATTTGCACATGGACTCCCAAGTCCCCAACTCGTTCTTGCCTTTCCCTGTTTATAAAGTCGCTGTCAGCGCTGTGCTGACATGAAATGGCGACCTGAAACAAACCTATAATGGCTAATGACACGTTTGGAATCATTTGTCCTGGTTTGGCAGATTAAAACACATCGTACACTTTATACATTTTCATCTCTTGGCCTCCTGCAGATGAAATAAACTGGGAGTGAATCGATGCAATTCCGATGTTAGAGGAGGGATAATCTAAACCAAATGGTCCAATGGTAAACTGGATGCAGGAGCAGAGAAGCTTCAGTTTGAGTCTGAATTCTGTCAGCACAGGTGAGGGGCAAATGTGTGAAAAGCTTTTTTTCCATTCATACATTGCTACATTGTAGAAATATTAATTTACAAATTATCTGTAAAAGCAGGATATGGAGAACTCTGTTACAAAGTTTCCATTGATTAAGATGCAAATTCGAGAATCCTTTTAAAGTCCGTGCCCTGAGATTTTTCAAAGTCTGTCTAACTTTCCAAACTTTAAGAGGAAAATACGATAGGAATATAACAGGTCAGCGACTGAATTGTAGGTGCGTGGTCTTGGTCAGAATCTGTCATTGATTTAGCGTGCAGTAAGATGTATTTTATCCAGATAACAGGCATTTATCAAGGACCAGCCTGACGTAGTTTGCCTTCAAATTTTGTGTTTCTGTAAAAATAAAGAGATTGATTTACCATTAAGCAAGCCTCTCGGATTGTGAATCATTAGTATTCATTTGTGAAAGCGTAACGGTGTATGTGAATGAGCGAGTGTGGCTTTGAGGTGTCTGTGACTGATTCACTGAGAGTTGGTGGCTGAGAGAGAGGTTGCGTTCGAGTGTGAGATTCTGAGATCGGAGTTTGCAATGCTCTACTGTGCGTGTGACTGAACATGTGTGACTGCATGACAGTGTGTCTGTGCGTATGAACTAAGTAAGAGTTTGTGATAGACACTGCAGAGGCAGTTTTACTCTGTAATCTAACAGAGAGCTTCGGCTGACAGGGGAGTGTTTGTGGACATATGTGTACATTGTATGTAACCCTATTTCTCCCGGACCCTGGGAGGTTTAGTTGGAGAAAGTGTACAGGGAAATGAACTCTGTCTATAAGCCAGTGATATAACTATGCTAAGTGCATTTGATAGGGACAGTGTGGGGATAGGGGTTGATTTCGTCATTATCTAATTCCACGGTGAACATGGACTGGGAGTTAGAAAAAATGAAGGGCAGAAACAGCTTTACTTTGATCTTAACCCCATTCTCTACCTAAATAAAATCTGAAAGAACTGCAGATGCTGTCAATCAGAAACAAAACCAAAAGTTACTGAAAAACCTCAGCAGGTCTGGCAGCATCTGTGAAGAGAAATCAGCGTTAAAGTGTCAGGTCTGCCTCAGATAAACGGTGACCGGATACGACGTGGAAACTCTGGTTTCTCTGTTCAGATGTTGCCAAAATTGCTGAGCTTTTATCAGCAATTTGTTTTTTTTCCCTATTCTCTCCCTGTTCTACGAATTGCTCGCCTCAATTAGCTTAGAGACTTTGTTCTGCTGTACATCAGCTTGCTGACAACACATGGAATTCCAGTCTCTCACTCAGAC
>NW_025204520.1:0-2020 GCF_004010195.1 Chiloscyllium plagiosum | reverse complement strand
ATACTCAGTTTTTAGATCAAGACTGACTTGAGCAGATGCCTTTTGGACATCTCAAAATCCTTCTGTCACTCTCTGTTCCTTATTCAGTGTGTCTGCCTGTTTCGCTCTGCCCGCACAGAATATCTGTGAATTGCCACATTCATCCGTTATTATTGTGGAGATGCTTCATGGTGTCCATACCTCCTGTACGGTCACAGTGAAACGTCTTCACCTCCCTAGGCCCAAGTCCTGGTTATAATTGCCAAACTGTCCAAATATTTGGTCACACCATCACTTTAACTCTCCCGATTTGTGTCCAAGGTTGTGGACAATGATGTTGAATCACTTAATAAGTTCCAGATTAAAGGAGTACTTGACTGAAAAATAAATACAGTTCTACTAAGGGACTGTAAAAAAAATGACATCGGGATTTCCAAACATCAAACAATCCTGGATGTCAGATAAACAGGACATTCACACACCTGGGTCGGACTCAAGACTCAATCCCCCCGACACAGAAAGGTTCCTGTATCAAATAACATACGGTATTGGAATCAAATGCAGATTTTGTGAGCAGGACATAGCACATAGGTTGAGGAAAATTGTCCATGTGGATGTTCCGAATCAGGAATATAATTGGGAATCCAAACTGAACAGAAACAATCCAGTAAAGAACTCTGTGAGTAAGTTCTAGAATACATCTATTTTCGTTCAAAATGGGAACCCTCTTGGATAACAATCGAGAATTACTGCGTGTGTGTGTGCGCGCGCGCTCGCATGTGCGTATGCGCATGTGTTTCTGTGGTGATAGTTGAGAGTGAGTTAAATCTCTATCACTTCTCAGACTATACATATCTTCAAAATGTTTGATTAGACATCATCGAGGGAACTTTACTCTGTATTTAACCCTGTGTTGTCAATTGATCTCACAGTTTCCTATACACTGTTTTCAAGGCTCCATCCGTTGCCACATCTTATATTTGCTCGTATCCTTTTCAGACTGTCCTTCAGCCACTCAGTGACATCCTAGACTCAGGGAGGCAGCGAGCTACCTAGTGTCCCATCTGCACTGTCACAGACATCTGCCTGATGCCCGAACAATGCAATCCCCTTATCACTATTGCTCACCACTTCTTTTGTTTTCCTTCATTAAATTCAGAGAAGGTTCATTTAAACTTGGAAGCAACAAATGTAACTTCTCGATTTGAAAATGGTGGGAGTCAGAAAACAGGACCAATGCTGAAATTCTGTCCAAGCAACAATGTTAAACCTTTTCATCGTTCTGTGGTTCCTAAAAACATTTATACATTTCCTGTACTATAGTATTGAAGTATTTCAGGGGGTGGGTGCTGCCTTGTTACGGAATGATGAAATGAGAATAAACGATATGGTTCTCCAAAAATATCTAGTTGCTTTCATTCAGAAAGTGGTTGCTGGTTCCTCTCGTGGCGGCCAGAGGGGATCGCACTCCCTCACCTCACGGCCTTGGCACGAGTCACCTGTTGCCTCCTCTCACTTCCTCGGTGTCAGAGTTTCCCTGCTGGTTGTGGCCATCCTTTTTGTGACGTTACTGCGCAGCCGCTTGCGCCTTTGCGTCATTCAGGGCATTGTGAGACTGTCAGAAATAATAGAATGCACAGGGACGGGAGCAAAGTGTCCCAGAGAGAAAACAAATCTGCTGCTTGTACAGTGACACTGGGAGGCCAGCAGAGGGCGGTATTTTATCACTTTAAAAAAAAGAGGGACAGACTGACAGAGAGAGTCAGATACATTTCTTCATCAAATTTTAATTAATTCATTGGTGACGCCATCACTTTAACTCTACCGATTTGTGTCCAAGGCGGGGGACAATGATGTCGAATCAATTAATAAGATCCAATTAATAAGATCACGTTAACACTTCTGGTAATATTGGATTGACACCCTCACTCCCAGGCTCCCCCTCCCCTGTCTTGGTTAGTTCTTGTGCAGGTTGCCCTCTTCCTAACAACATTTGCAGCTCTTGGTCTGCTTGTGCTCCTTACTCTGATACCCTCCTCTT
>NW_025204519.1:8336-9525 GCF_004010195.1 Chiloscyllium plagiosum | reverse complement strand
CATTACATACCATGCTGGAGAGTGAAAAACACAATATTACAGCCACGCTGGGGAGCTAAAAACACAACATTACATACCATGCTGGAGAGTGAAAAACACAACATTACAGCCATGCCGGGGAGTGAAAAACACAATATTACAGTACGCTGAGGAGCTAAAAACACATTACAGCCACGCTGGGGTGTGAAAAACATAACATTACAGGGATGCTGGGGAGTGAAAAACACAACATTACAGCCATGCTGGAGAGTCAAAAACACAACATTACAGCCATGCTGGGAGCGAAAAACTCAAAATTACAGACACGCTGAGGGGTTAAAATTACAACATTACAGCCATGCTGGGGAATTAAAAACACAATATCACAGCCATGCTGGGGAGCTAAAACACAATATTACAGACACGCTGAGGAACTAAAAACACATTACAGCCACGCTGGGGAGTGAAAACACAACATTACAGCCATGCTGGGGAATGAAAAACACAATATTACAGCCATGCTGAGGAGCGAAAAACACAATATTACAGCCAAGCTGGGGCGTGAAATACACAACATTACAGCCAGGCCTGGGAGCTAAAAACACAACATTACAGTCATGCTGGGGAGCTAAAAACACAATATTACAGCCATGCTGGGGAGTCAAAAACACAACATTACAGCCAAGCTGGGGCGTGAGAAACACAACATTACAGTCATGCTGTAGAGCTAAAAACACAATATTACAGTCATACTGGGGAGTGAAAAACACAATATTACAGTCATGCTGGGGAGCTAAAAACACAATATTGCAGTCATGCTGTGGAGTGAAAAACACAAAATTACAGCCACGCTGCGGAGTGAAAAACACATTACAGTCACGCTGGGGAGGCAAAACCACAACCACAACAGCCACGCTGGGGAGCGAAAAACACAACATTACAGTCATGCTGAGGAGCTAAAAACCTAACATTACAGTCATGCTGGGGAGTGAAAAACACAGCATTACAGCCACGCTGGGAGTCAAAACCACAACATGACAGCCACGCTGGGGAGTGAAAAACACAGCATTACAGCCATGCTGGGGAGGCAAAACCACAACCACAACAGCCACCCTGGGGAGCGAAAAACCAACATTACAGCCATGCTGGGTTGTGAAAAACACAACATCACAGTCATGCTGGGGAGCAAAAAACACAACATTACAACCAC
>NW_025204519.1:0-5488 GCF_004010195.1 Chiloscyllium plagiosum | reverse complement strand
AGAGTTCTAAGGTAGACAACTGAAGAAATAGTGGATAGGTTAGTGGAGACCTTTCAGGAATCGCTAGAATCAGAAAGTGTGCTATAGGACTGAAAAATCACAAACGTGACACCCCACTTTAAAAAGAAACAATACAAAAGCTGGCAAATTATAGACCAATCAGTCGAATCCTGGTTGTGGATAAGATCCTGGAGTCCATTTCGTTGGAAGAAATTTCTGAATACTTGGATGTGCAAGTTAAAATAAGGCAAAGTCAGTAATGTTTCATCATGGAGAGGCCATACTTGACAAATCTGCAAAAATTCCTCTTTGAGGAAGTAACGAGGAAGGTAGACCAAGGAGAGCCATTGGATGTTATGTGTCTGGGCTTCATGAAGGCCTTTGATATTTGCCGCACAGGAGGCTACTGAATAAGGTAAGGGCCCATGCTTTCAGAGGAAAGCTGCGCTCGCAGGACAGAAAACAGTGATTGGGAGCAAAATGATCCTTCTCAGGATGGCAGCTGGTGACAAGTTGCGTTCCTTCAGGCTGTGTTGGGACCACAACTTTTCATTTTACCCATTAGCGATCTAGGTAAAGTACCTGAGGGCACTGTGTGTCAATTTGCAGACAATACAATGGCAGAAGGACAGGTCGCATTGAGGAGGCGGTGATGCTGCAGAAGAATATGGACATGTAGGGAGCATCGGGAAATAAATAGCAGATGGAGCATAATGTGGGAAAGTGTGAGGTTTTGCACTTTGGAAGGAAGAATAAAGACACGGACTGTTGGCTAAATGGGGCGAAGGTGCACATGTCTGTAGTGCAAGGATACTTGAGTATTTTAGCCCAGGATTCTCTTAAGATGAACTTTCAGATTGAAGCTGTAGTTTGGATGATGGCTGCAATGCTGACATTTAGTTTTAGAATATTTGAATATAAAAGCAGGGATGCACTTCCGCGGCTCTATAACAGTGTGGTCAGACCACATCTGGATTACTGTGTGTACGTTTGGTCCTCAAATTTCAGGAAGGATGCACTGGTGCTGGGGTATGTTCAGAGCTGATTCACCAGTATGGTGACAGAAATGAAAAGCTTGACACATGAGGAATGTTCGAGGACTCTGGGTCAATACTGAATGAAGTTTAGAAGAATAAGAGAAAATCTAATTTGTACTTATAGAATCGTGAATCGCCTAGACAGAGTGGATACTGGGGAGGGGTTTCCATTTTTAGTAGATACTAGAACCCAAAGGCACAGCTTTGGAGAAAAGGGAAGACATTTGAGAGCAGTAATAAGGGACACTTATTCAGCCAGAGAGTGGTGAATGCATGGAATTCGTTGCCAAATAAGGCAGTGGAAGCCAGGGCTGTGATTATATATAAGACTGAGGCATGTAGCAGCGTGGTTGTCAAGGATATCAATTTTTATGGGGCGAAAGCTGGAGAATTCGGTTTAAAAAAGTATCTGCCATCATTTAATGGCAGAGCAGATACACTGCGCTAACTGGTTTAATTTCTGCTCTATTGTCTAATGGACTTATGCACCGAATGACTTCCACCTGCAAGTTCTCCTCCAAGGAACGTGCAAGCCTGACTTGTAGCCTTGTCAGCGAAGATCTGATTGAGTGCTGATCCAGACTTGATGCGCCGAATGGTCTATTTCCGCCCTCCATCTTCTATTTTATCATTCTTCATAAAAAAGATGAATGCAATGACCAGACTTGTGGCCAGTCCTCTGACTCATCTCTGAACAGGCAGTTGCTAAAGGTCCAGCATCATTTCCCGGCTCTTATATTCCTACCTGCGATCAAGAACAGAAAGTATCTCCAACCCCTCGAGACTACTTGATCCCTTGTCCAATCCCCTTCAAAAATTCGTGATGCCTACTCCAATTTCTATTTTATTACGGTAAACCACTCAATATTCACGCATTTCTTATTGTTCCTCCCCAAGTTCATGGACACCCACTTTACTGGATTGAATTCCTTTCAGCCCTTTTTCTTGCCAATTTTTTCCAATCTCCCTGCAGTCTATGGCTGTCTTCCTCATGGTTAACGACATGACTAATTATTACATAACGTGCACACTGCTAAATGATCACCACGACAATTAATTAAAAATCGTTGAGCAATATGAGAAAACAATGGAACTCATAGAAGCCATGGTTCATAACCTCACAGAGGACACCAGAACTGGAGACTGTAAAGAAGGTGATATAAGATTCCAGAAGGATCGTAATTCAATGCGTTTTTGGGCTTGAAAAATGTCACTTGGAGTTCAATCTGGATAAATGGTACGTATTGCAATTTTCTACATCAAATAAGAGAAGGGCTTATACAATTAGTGATAGGGTGTTGCATAGTATTGTGGAACACGGAGGCCAGGAATGCAGGTGCATAATTCTTTTTAGTTGGCTTTACATATCGACAGAATGGTTAAACAAAATGTCATCCTGCATTCATTGCTCAGTCCTTTGAGCATAGGAGTTGGTACGTATTGTTGAAGTTGAATAGGATATTATTCAGATTAGATTACTTACAGTGTGGAAACAGGCCTTTCGGCCCAACAAGTCCACACCGACCCGCTGAAGCACAACCCCTACATTTACCACTTCACCTGACACTACGGGCAATTTAGCATGGCCAATTCACCTAACCTGCACATTTTTGGACTGTGGGAGGAAACCGGAGCACCCGGAGGAAACCCACGCAGACACGGGGAGAATGTGCAAACTCCACACAGTCGCCTGAGGCGGGAATTGAACCCAGGTCTATGGTGCTGTGAGGCAGCAGTGCTAACCACTGTGTCACCATGCCGCCCATTGCCACCGTGCTGCCCATAATTATGGAACATCTTTGGATTCTCCCTAATTTTACTCACGAGTGTTTTCTCTTGCCTGCTCTTTACACACCTAATTACTTTCTTAAGTTCTCACTGCACTTTCTGTACTCCGCTATTTTGATTTTCTCCCTTTTAGTTTCTTAATATTCAGTCCTGAATATTCCTCGACATTGAGGGCTTGTTGCTACTGCATTTCTTTCTAAAGGGAGCATGTCAGGCCTGCTTTTTGAACAACTCCACTGTTCTGTTAGGTTTTTCCCCAAGTAGCAATTTCTAGTCTACTTGGGCCAGATCCTGCTTTATTTTCCATAACAAACTTAAACTATACTGTGTGATGGTTACTGTCACTAAAATGGTCCTACTGCCACTTTGACTACCTGTCTGTCTTTGTTCCCCAGAATTAGGACAAGTACTGCGCTATCCCTTGTTCAACCTTCTACATGTTAGCATGTTACATTTCATGAAATCTACCACCTGTAAATCCTTAATGCTATGACTCTCCCAATTAAATGGTTGGGGAAGTTGAACCCCCTCTAATAAAATTACCCTAGTACGAGATTATTTCTGCACACCTCAGTGAATTGTCTCCATCACTGTTGGTCTATTGCCAACTGACTGTTTAGGGGCCTGTAATACACTCCCAGCAATGTGCTTGCCCCCTTTTTATTCCTAAACTCTACCCTCAAAACCTCATTTGAAGATCCTTCCAAGATATCACCTTCCTTACTGCAGTACTGACTCCTTAAGTAATAATGCAACACCAACTCTTTACACCCTCCCCTGCCTCGCCCAAAGATCCTATTCCCTGGAATGCTGGAGTTGCCAGTTCTGCCTTTCCTTGTAATGACAACAGTATCACAATTCCACGTGGCAATCCATGCCTTTAACTCATCTGTCCGAGCTCTAATACTCCTATAACATTAAAATAGAGACCATCCTTTGAAACTCAATATGGCTGAATTCCCTCTGTCTAAATTCCATTACTCCAGTATAGTGTTTCCTTATTGTCCTATTGGTTGTGGAGTATTCCAGGAATCTGAACTCAAGTTCTTTTGATTTTCTGTTCCATAAATTAGGATTTTCCACAAGGGTACAGAGATTAAAGATTATTAATATTGACAATCTAATGAAGTGCAAGGAATGATATATGCTGTTGCAAGAGAGCATACACGTGTGCAGCTTGAACAGAAAGGAGACAGATTCAGCAAAATATAACATAGTTTGCAGAAATAGGGCATTGCAGCTCCACACCTTTTAACTTGCTAGACCACTTCCTAAAGCTCCAAAATAGTATAAAAGATGTGTGAAGGGATTTATGTGCATGCACACACTTCGATGAAGAGGTGCATAATGAACATTGATTAATCCCAGCAGCATTCATAGCTAGCAGATTGTTAGTTTGTTATGCAAATTTGATGCCAGCTTTGCCATTTTTTTTGATAGAGACTTTGACGGTATTAAACTGGCAGCTGGTTGGGATTAACTGCAGCATTGACAGTTTAATTGATCTCCTTCTGGGATATGTAATCTTGTTGGTTACTCTGGAGTTTTGATTTGCTCATTGAGTCCTCCTCACACACGGGGCTGTTTAACAGTCTGTCCCCAGTTTGACTAAGTAAATGAGTTTCCACTTCAGCAGGTATTTGAATCCCGCAGTGCCCTGGTTTCTCTGTGATATCGGTGTCCTTGTATCTACCCAGGGTGAACGATTGTCTCACATATTGACCACACAGAAGCAAGTCTCGTTGTCCATGTTGCGAATGTGTTGTTATTCTTCCCGATATGCCCACTGGGTGTGGATGTCGCTGGTCAGGACAACATTTGTTGTTCATCCTGATTCGCTGTTGCCTCGCTGCACGAGAGACATGGATTCGATCACAGTCTTGTTTAGCTGTTTGCAGTTTGCACATTCTGTCTTTGCTTCTGTGAGTTTCCTCCCACAGCCTGAAGGAGTGCAGGCTACTGCTATCAGCCATGGGAAATGAAGGGGAATGGAGTAGGTATGGAGTGTCGGTCTGATAGGATGTGCTTTGGAGGGATGCTGTCGACTGCAAGGCCTGCGTCCCCACACGGTCGGCATTCTCGGATTAAGGGTCAGCTACATTGTTCTGGCCCTGGAGTCACAAATTGGCAGGATTGGGTAAAGATGGTAGCATGCCCTGCATAAGGGACATGCATGAATGGGATTACAGGAAATTAAAGTCATGTTCACTGTTCCTGAGGTCAGCTTTTCATTCCAGGTATTATTCGACGAATTTTAACATTACCACTTCCGTGTCTGAGTCCCCAAGTATAATTCGTTTATTATATAACCACAACACCACCTTCTCCAGGTTTCAGTATTTAATGGGAACTAGAACCTGATTCTGAGCGGATGCGAGAAAAGGCAGCTGCTACTGCCAATGTCAAAAACATGGATCCAAACATGAAAAGGAAATGTCGAACCTTGCCACCCTAAAGTTAAAATCTTAACACTCTTTAGATGCGCCAATCGGCTGTCTCAGCAACATGTACTGCTTATGGCTATAATATTATAAATGGGGGCAAGTATTCCATTCCGTCCCGTTTTTGACCAGGAGCAATCCCAACCTCGGAAATACACGCGCTGCTCTCCCGTCATTCCATCCTAACTTCGAATTGGATCTTCATGGCTGCTTCACACAGTT
>NW_025204518.1:0-9524 GCF_004010195.1 Chiloscyllium plagiosum | reverse complement strand
CCATATGTTTTCTACCACTTGTACTCAATCGATCACCATAGAAACTAGAAGGAAAAGGCCAGAAGAATTATCAGAGCATCACTACTCCAATGTCCGCTTCAACATGCACAAACTTGTAATTATATCGCCACTCCTTCATCATTTCAGGCTGAACGTCTGAAAACATCCTCTTTCATGAAATTGCAAGTCCATCCACAGAATATTTACTCAGCAGTTCAAGAAGGAAGCTTAGCAGCACCTTTGTCTGCACAATGACAAAATGTCAATACATATGAGCTGAGTCACCGGAGCACACTTTCTCTGAATGAATGAAACAAAAGGTGAGACCAGCTTCTCCAATTCATTCGGAATGAAAATATATTTGCACAACAGTCCGAATGGAAAACTGACTGGAAAAACGTAACTGATGTGACTTGAAAATCAACTTAGTGATGGACGAGATCGCAAATGCAGCCTCTCTGTGGAATTGACTTGATGCTGAGGCAGTCATATCACAAGCCTTTAACGTGAATTTACCATTGCCCTGTTCCGTTTTCCTGACTAGCCCATGGTATCACAAGTTTTACGTCCTGTGGTCTCTGTACAGAACAGTCAGAAAATCACCGTTATCTGAAACTTTCATGACCCAGAGACAATAGAAAATTGTCGTTGATGGAAATACAATTATAGATGGAATACTGGATATCGTTATATGTTTAAAAGATTACTCGTCAGTTTATCTTTCACAGAGATTCAACTGAATAAGGTTTTGGAATTGCAAATGAAAAATCATAATCATCAGTGATGTAACTTGTTTAAACATTTCATTTGGACAGTACTGAACATAGTTAAAATTGTACTGCATAAAGTGTAAAAGTGAGCCTTCACCAATTAAAACAAAATAGATCTTCTATTAATAATATTTACTATGCAATCTGTTATCACATTGAAACACGTATTGTCAATATAGTGGATGAGATTTAAGTATAAATCATGTATATAATTAACTTTAATTAGCTTTTGAAAGAAAATAAATGAATGATGGTGACGAGCCGAAGAGGGAATAAGGGCAAGACTTCCTCCTCTGCAGGCCATTCTACTGAGAAATACAATTGCAATACTTTTACACGTCTCTAGCAAGTTTAAGATTAACATGGAATGTAAGGTAAGGACAAAAAACCCCTCGAATAACCACGTATTACGTCTACCCATTGTTTTGCTTATGCCATGTGTATTTTATTTTCAATCCAGAAAGAACTGCGAATACTGTAAATCAAGAAAAAAAGCAAAAATTGCTGGAAAAGCACAGAAATTCTGGCAGCATCAGTGAAGACAAATCACAAATGATCCAGTTCTTTGAAAGGGTAACTCGATCCAAAATGTTAACTTTGATTCTGTGCACAGACACTGCCAGACTTGCTCAGCATTTTGAAGAATTTTTGTTTTTGCTCCTTACGTTGGCTTTTCTTTCCTGGTCATTTTCATCGTTTTGAATAGCCTGCTTAACATGAGAATTTTGTTTTGCACAGCATTGTGATCCAATTCTGTCATATCACAGTGAAGTACGCAGTGAAAATAAACTGTACCACACATCTTCTCAATGCTTTGTTATACTCTTTCCCTCAACAGGACGTTTGCTCCTGATCAATGCTAAAATTATTCTTTAAAAAAATGTTGAGAAACTGCTTCTACGATTATCTCATATATTAGAAGTAGCATTATATCTAGGACTATAATTGTTGGGTATGTTAACAGGAAACATAAGCGCAGCAAATATCAACTGCATCGGAGTATTTGCTTAATTCGTTGTTACCGTTTAATTTTCTCCACAGAAGTTCGTAAGAAGCTATTTATAATCACTTTAAAGTGGCTACTCACCATCTGTTGGTAAGTTGTAGAATTATCCTCTGATCTCTTCTGTTTGGGTACAGTATTGTTTCTCAACACCCAAATGAAAAAGGGCTCGAAATAAATTAACAGTTTGCGTGGAAACATTAAAACATACACCGAAATGTCAGTTGAATTATTTGATAATGTTTAGATCGTGTATTTGTCCTGTAGAATAAAAAGCACTGCCGATTTTTCCAGTCTTCGAAATGAATGGATGAATTCCAATGCATGTTTCACTGGAGTTGGATAGGTTTGTGTTTCTGAACTCCCTGCACTGATCTAGAACATGGAAATGGATTATTTGAAGCTGTGGGAGTTACAGTATATCGCTTCACCTCACCTTCCACTTTCTCCCAATCCCAATTCAAGACTGCAGGCTGTGGGTTCACTGCCAGAAACCGCGCTGGTTTGAATGCACAGAAAACGGTTAAGATTTTAGTGATAATTTTCGATCATTCTCCCCAGAATTTCCAGCGGAGGAGAGGCTGGTTTCTCTCCATCATCAAGGAAGTACACCGCCCTCACTAATTGGGCTTACTTTCTTTGGCACAAATCAGACTGCGGGGACATGATTGAGACGCATAAATGATGACAGACATAGGCAGGAGACTCAGAATGATTTTTTCCTCATGGTGAATGCATGAATGTCCAGGGGCCTGGTTGAAGTAAAGGGTAGAAGATTTGGAATACATTCATGTTTTTATTCTGGAGAGCGATGGACATCTGGAGCGCACCTTTTGTATTTGTTGTAGATGCAGAAATCAATGCAACATTTGAGAAGCGTTTCGGTATTTACATGCGATACCGAGATATTCAAGGCAATGTGCCAAATGCTGGAAACGTTTTTAAAGCAGTTTGGTTGTTTTTTTTAACCGGTTCACACTCGATTGGCCGAAGCGCTTTCTTCTTTAGCCTGTGTACTCTGAAATCATCCATGTCCGTGGGGAGAGAAACAAGCTGAATGGTTCAGGTTGTGATCAAGGCGAGGGTTGCAAGTAAACAAAGAGAATTATCAGTGAAAGAGCTGAAGAAGTTTACAAAGAAATGGCTCACTTTACCAAATCCAAGAAAATGCTTATGGAGAAGTACAGGTAACAAACGTGTTTGGCTGAGATTTGGACGGGATGTCAGCAATCCTCAAGTGAAAGCATATGCAATCAGCGATAAACTTAGAAAATGCCAACAGATGAAAAATATTTCGAAGTGAGATGAGATTATCTCGCTGCTAATGTCATAGCCGAGGTGTTAAGGCAACCCTTAGGGTTTTTGGTGGATAGCTGTACATTCTGCCGATCTTAATAATTGTATTTTTTTAAAGCAGTTTCTGATGAGTTACTGCTCAAAAACAAATAAGAAATTTCCCATCATCTTTCAACATTTTCTGATATCTGTTATTTTGTCTCCAATCAGTACGATGCTTTTGAGAAAACACCAGTTGTTTGGTTCCAGCAACACCTTCTGGGAATTTGACTCCCTTGTGTCCCCTCTCTCTCTCCCCCTCTATCTCTCTCGGGACGTCTCTGTGGATTTCACCTCCGTGGGTTTCTTTGACTTTCGGGTGTCCACCGGATTAAATACAGTTTCCCCCTTCTCAAACTGTTCACACGAACACTATATCTTCATGGTCAAGAGCATTTTAAGCTATGATCAAACGGCATGATAGAAGAAAGGTGAAAAAGAAGATTTTGTTTTGACCATGACACTGGGAGCTTTGAACTTCTCTGTCACAGCAAACAGTTGACTAAAAAAAAAAGATTGTTTCTCAGGAAGATTTAGATATGTCGTTCGGACGGCTGAACTGATCAAAGGATATGGAGAGAGAAGAGGAATATTGAATTGAGTTTGATTATTATCCATGATCCGGTGGAATCGTAGAACGTGCTAAGTGGCTTATTAATGTTTCTGCGATAAGTAGAAAAGATTAAAAGAACTACTGCGATAAATAGACATCTAGCGACAACGGCAGAATGTCAGAATTACCGGGAATGGACCACCTGGGTAAAGACAGAGACTGTCTACTGCTAGAAAATTCGCTATCTGCACTCTACCTACTCAGATTAGTGATGCAAAGGAAAGCCCAACAGCCACTCACATTCTGAGTTTACAGGAAAATAGGTGAGGGAATGGAGTAACTATTTGAGACATGGCACAAAGCAGAAAATCACTCACATCCCACCAGCTGGTTCCACAGAGACCCTTATTGGACGATATCGCAACTTGGTTGGTATGGATCAAGGTTGACCAAGCTGCCAGTTTGTCGATACCTCAGTGAACTTGATAAACTCAGAAGCTCTGGATGACAGTTGAGGGAGTAATATCAAGTCCGGCTCTGTCCGTGCTCCTCCTCCTGTTTGTGGTTATTTCCATGGTTCCATGTTGCTGACTGCTTGATAGAACTGTGCCCCCGAGCAATCTGTGTATGTATGTAATCGTTGTAATTGTCTGATGATATCACTTCTCCATATCCTTCCTGCATCTGTCAATCCCAGAACATGACTGAGTGTTTCTTAGATTCTGATGGTGGTGACGGCTGCTTGTTAGGTTGTTTCTTTGTGCAGCAGTTTTCTCTGGAGTGAAAATGACGGAGAAGCTGCTGTGTTTAAACCCGGAACACTTTGAATGCAGAGGGATCCAGTGATTTTTAATACGTGATTGTCGAGTGAATGAAATTATGAGGTACATAGGAATTTCTAATGGTCACTGCCTGGTCAGTGTTGATTAGGCTGTTTTTATAACATTTATTTTTATCGAATTGTTTCATCCTATTGCACTGAAGGTTTCATTCTGAATAAAGCCTTAATCTCATATATAGGCAAAGTTGGAGAAGAAGACCTCGCTTCTGAGATGTCTGTCGAGCCTTCGAGAATGAGCCACGTGAACCACTGCCATGCAAGTGCTGAAGGCGATCACATGATGTTGACGTTCTGACAATTGTTAGGCTGTAATTATAAACGAACTTTTATGCATGTATGTTTTCAATAACTAGTGGGCATTTAAGTCGCATTCTGGATATAGTTGAAACCCAACTTGTACGTTCAGGCATATCAAAATTTATTCTTGAGGAACATAAAACCAATGCGAAACAGTATTGTTAAACATGCCAGTTAATTGATCATGAAAACAGGAGGAAGTCAGAGAGGTTTAAGGAGTCTTTTACATTTACAATTTTAATGTTTTTATAACATTTATTTCTACTGAGCCTTTTAATCCATTTTGAGTTAACATGGTGAGGAATGTCGCACAGTGGTCTTCACAGCAACATGCAGTACCACGAAACTGTATTTAATTCTAGTGTTGGGTTCATGCTTGACTGTGTGGAGTTTCTTTTTCTCCATATCTCTGTGGGTTTCCCTGGTGTCATCACACAGTCCAAAGATGGTCAGAGTCGGCAGATCGACCGTGTAACTGTCGAGTTATGGGCAGAGTGTGGTGGGGGTGCTGGGTTTGTGTGGGATAATCATCAGAGGGTCAGTGAATATTCGACGGCCCAACTGGCCTCTGTTTGCATTGCAGAGATTTAATGAAAAGTATGGTGGCATGACGTTGCCTTTTTTCTCCCAAGTATCAGTTTAAAAATGATCAACTGTTTTTTTGTATTTTATAAAGTGTGAACGTTCATGTTTTTTTTCCCTCACTGCTATGCTCATTTTATGTTTTGAAAGGACGAATTATAGTTAGACAATTCAAAATGAAACCACATCTGCATCTTACAGTCACTCTTTATCACAATCATGCTGACTCAGGATTTTGTACATTGAAGGCGAAAGGATCGCACACAAGGGAGGGAAGCCCTTGATCTGCATCTGACAGCTTTTGGAATAATTCATCTGAAATGGCCAAACACTCACACTTTTGTGAAACCATTGAAATGTGGGAATCCAGGAAAGTTACTTCTTTACCCATCCAAGCAAGAAACTCACCATCGCAGTCATACTGGGGATAGACCCTTGACTTCTCCTGATTGTGGGCAGGGAGCTCTCTCAGACATTGAAACTTCAAACACAACTGTCAATTCACATCAGAAAAATACCATTCGCTTACTCCATGTGAGGAAAGAAGTTTACTCAGTCACTCCAGCTACTGAGACACCAGAATGTTTACAAAGAACCACAGCGACATGTTTATGCTTTCTCTTGCTCATCAATGCACATTGATCTTTGGATGCTTGCAAAGATGTTCTTAAATCATGCTATATCGAAAGTGTTCTTATTCTAGAAATTAAATGTAATTGTGTCTCTGGAGGACTCGGTTTTGGAAAATCGTTGCACATGTTCAAGTTCTCACCTGATAGAAACTGTCTCCCTGCACAGTGTATTAACAAGGATTATCTGTTTCTTCAACATTGAATGAACAATAATTCGGTAACTTTCTGTTTATAAGCATAGAATTTTGATGCAGTTGACATCTGTTTCCACAATAAACTTACTGAGACCTGTTTCTGGTAATGTCTGTAAATGTCTTTCGTCTGGTTATCTTTTCCAGCTTTAAAAAAACAATTTTATCTAAAATAGATGATGCATACAGTCTCCATCAAATCTCTGCAATGAAGATTTTTCAACGTCTCTGTATGTACCTATATCCTCCATCCTTACCTCCAACAAGTCTGAGGGACTCAGAGAGGGACTTTGCGATGAAGAATGAAACATTCTGGTCAGCTATCTCTGACGCTTCCTTTCCTCCCATTTTGTCCTGTTGTCTCTGAAATTCCTTTTACCGTAGTTGTGGTACTGCACCATTGTTTAGATTTGTTTCTATTTCCGGTCATGCCCTTTCAGTGCTCACTATATGTCATTGGACTGTTTGCATAGTGTCTACAAGACACAATTTCACTTCATTCTTTCCCTGAGCAGCAGCGGGATCATACTTCAACATGATGTGCAACCTCATGGCACAACGCAAACACTCAAACATTCTCAACAAGCCAGGGGAGCAAGCCAGCTATCTCCTGCTCTGGGTTCAATCTGTTCTTTCGAAATGTGGAGATTGCAACAAGGTAAATTTATTCAAGATTGTGCCACAGAGAGCTCTCGAAGTCCAGCTCGGAGAAATTCTGAAATTTACAGCTCAAAAGAATGCATTTTAACATGTTTGTGTCATACAGATTAAATGCAATCCTGCCATAAATTAAACACCATATCATTTACTTTCTTGTCAATTCCGGATTGCTGTTTTCACGTTTCCAACAGAGCCTGTTTTCCTTCTATGTTAACTGTTTTCACCATCAGTCCTACACTTTCTGGATTTCTGTACACACCTGACCATATTGTGCAATGCTGATGCACTGTGCCACTCGTAATTATTCCCGTTGTATTCCTCAATAGTTTAATTATCAAATCTACATTTACTATTTTCTTATAAACTTTACTTTTGTTGTTATCCATATAATCTACTGTTTCTGCAAGCGTATTTTCTACTGCCACCCATGTTTTACAATAATCCTTTCCTTTCCTTTTATTTTCCCATTTTACTCTCTGCTATTATCCATACCCGTTGCCAATCACCGCTATTGGCCATTAGCCATGCGGAAATAAGTCAAACCTGACCTACGGTTTTCTATTTTCCAGTGTGCAAGTAATATTTGAGCTCCAAGTATTATTTTCGTATTTATCCATTTCTGCAACTGTCCTTTAACCACGCCAATGAGTATCGAAGCTCCAATTCAAGTATTAGAAACAATTCTAACGCGAGATATAATCCGATTTCATGTTTTTATTTGGGCACTCAGTCACCATTTCAACAATTTAGCACGGAATAATTGTTCTGGAGAAAGACGTAATCAGTTTTGCTGTCTTAAATATTATAGTGTTCAATTTTGATGGTGGATTATCAAATCACCTTCTGAACAATTCATGTCCAATCTGCAATAAATTGTTGATTTGGTACTGAAATTCAGCAGAAATGTTTCTTAATCAGTACCTGGGCATTGAAACATAAACTTGAAAATTCCTTTATCACTGGGTTTATGACAGTTGAGTGATATGATCAATCCATTGACAATAACGTCCGAAATCATAATGCTGACGATTGTTTATGCCCCAGCTTAACTTTCAGAATGCAATCTGTTCAATAAGGGCAAAGTGACGAAAACAATGATTATTAACAAAAAAATGTAGTGAATAATTTTCATACGTAACAAAATGACAGATCATAAGTCTTTGTGAAGATATTTCTTCTGGTCATGCCCAAAGGCGTTACCCATTGGGGATATTTGATTAAATCAATTAATCTGGTATTGTCATTTATAAAGATTGCTTAAATCTGTGGGTAAATTAGCGACATCCTCATTGCATCCATCAATATCGTGAAACGTCCTCCGATAATAACCATTCACATGGGCACGTCGGAAAATCAGCAAAGGGGCTCCTCTTAAATATGTTGCTTTGTCACCATCACAGTTACATCGTAGCATCTTAGGTAATGTTAAACTTCAGAAGTTTGATGAGAGCAGAATTGGTCATCCGGTCAGGCACCTCAAGCACCAATTAGTGGTGAATAGAATCTTACAGTGTGGAAGCAGAGTATTTGCCTTATCAATTCCATACGACCCACTGAGTAGGATTCGACACAGACCCGCCCCTTTATAATCCAACCTTTTCCACAGCTTATGCACATAATTGACTTTCCGATTATACAATTTAGCATGGAAAATCCACACACTTTTGGATTGACAAGGGCAGCCCAAACACATATAGAGAGAACGTAAAAAATAAACATTTGCAGATGGTTCCTTGGTTTGTACTTTAACAAAGGTCTCTGACACTGAGACAGCGGTGGTAACCAGTAAGTTTCCAGGTTGGCAGCTTTGCAGCACTGAATAACCAACTGACATAAGTCGTACCTGCATCGGTGTAATGCTTCCTGGATATTCTAGCTCTGTGATTGATAAGCAGATCGGATTTTCCCTGTGCATTTTTTTCTTTAAAACGTCTTTTAACTTTTGGTGTCTGTTGAGATGATTCCTATGGTAACCGTTGAGATTTGCTTGATGAGGGTAGCATCTACTTGTGACTACTCATATTGTCTGTTGCAGGAACTGGATCTATGATTCTATATCCACAATATCAAGGCTATCAACTGGTACTGCTGTCATCGATATGGATTTACACTACCTTTAATCAAGTTAAACGTTCGCACAAACTAACTGACAGCATCAAATGTTATTAAGAAAGATACAATGTAGCATGTGCTCCAGCTACCGAGGTAGCTATGGCAGCTGGTTCTCTGGAAACGACAAAAAACGATTAGAATTAGGACAATATGTTTAAGTTATTCTTCGAAAACACCAAACATCAATCCAATTTGAATTCAGTGTATTGACAATCTTAAAAGCCAATTACACAATCAGATGCTTTGGGGTTATAAGACACGAGAAAATTGAAACATTGCGATGAAAACTGCCAAGCTACCAACATGTAGGAAGACTGCCTGAAAATAGCGCTCTCTCATGGGTTCCTTTATCGATAAGTAAACATAGACTGGGACTACCATAATGTTATGGGTTTCGATGGAGAGGAATTTGTTAAGTGCGTACAAGACAATTTTCTGACTCACTATGTGGATGTACCTACTACAGAAGATGCAAAACTTGATTTACTCTTGGGAATAAGGCAGGGAAGGTGACGGAGCTGTCAGTGGGGGAGCACTTTGGGGCCAGA
>NW_025204517.1:0-9523 GCF_004010195.1 Chiloscyllium plagiosum | reverse complement strand
TTGAGGAGGAAATGCCAACACATAAGCACAGAACATTTACAACGGCACACAAATATCACACACACCACTCTCTCTCTCACACACACACACACTGCAGGATAAATATCAACTCCGCATTGGTGTCAGTTGTATGTTAAGTCGGGAGCGGAATATGTATTTTTATTTATGCATTCATGGGATGTGTGCGTCACTGACTGGACCAGCTTTCATTACCCACTACTATTTGAAAGAGGGCAGTTCAATGTCAGGCATATTGCTGTGGGTTGGAGACATACCTAGGCCAAACCAAACAAGAATGTCAGACGTCCTTCCCTTGAGGATATAAGTGGACAAGATGAACTTTTCCTGACGACCAACAGGTACTTTTATGGTCATCATTAGATGACTGTAAATGGTCTCACCAATGTCCTGTAACGCCACAACATGGTACCCCAACTCCTCCGCTCAATGCTCTGACAAATGAAGACAGATGTGACAAATTACTTCTTCACTACCCTGTCCACTTGTGAAACCACTTTCAACGAACTGCATACCTGCACCCTTAAGTGTGTATCTTTGAAGACTCGACCCAGGGCTCGACCATTTAACTAAATTAAATTTCAACAGCTGCTCCTGAGACCAGAGACCAATCTGATCAACATCCCATGAAAATCTTAGGAAACCTTCTTCAATGTTCACTCTACCACCAATTTTATTGTCACCCACAGACGTGCTAACTATGCCTCAGATATTCTCCTCCAAATTGGTTGTAGGAATGACGGAACCAGTAGACCCAACTACCGATCGTTGCCAAACACTACTGATCACAGGACACCAGTCAGAGCAACAAACCCTATCATCACTCTCTGTATACTACCATAAAGCCAATTTTGAATCCAATTATCTTGCTCTCCCTTGATACCACTTTATTAACCAGTCGGCCATGCAGAAACCTGTCAGTGTCATTGTTAAAGAAAATATGTTTCCTGCTTCCTCGTGACCACATCCTCAAAAACTCAATTAGGTTTGTGAAATATAATCTCCCAGGCACAGAACCATGTTAAATATCCGTAATCCGTTTTGCTTTCCCAAATACACGAAGATTTAGAATGTATTCCAACACATTACCCACCAACAATGTCAGCCCTTACTGCTCTGTAGTTTCAGGTAGTTCCTTGCAACCCTCAACTGATGGAACAGCATTATCCGCCCTCCAGTCTTCTGGCACCTCGCCATATCTGTCGTTGATACAAATCTCTCTGCAAAGTGTCCTGCAAGCTGTTCACTGGCATCTCACGGAATCCTCTATACACCTGATCAGGTCCTGAGGATTTATTTACCTTTCCGTGCCTTATGACCTTCAGCATCTCCTGTTCCCTATTGTGAAATCTTTTCAAGGCATCATTATTTATTTCCCAAGGTTCCTGAGCTTCGATGTCATTCTTCGCAGTAAAGTCCGGAGCAAAACATTTGATTATATCTCCCTTGTCTCCTATATTTCCTTACAGACTGCTGCGCTGGTCTTAAAGGCGCCCTATTCTCTCCCGTGTTATCTTTAACCTTATGAAAATTTGTCAAATGACTTCTGAAAGTTCAAATAACCCATAGCGCTCTCTCCCAATCTTATCTATTCTGTCATTTATAGACGCTCCAAAACATAAAATACAACGGGTTCATCAAAAATAAATATATTTTTTTTCTAAACTCATGCATCTACATTGTTTCCAACTCTCCAGTAATTGTTTGTCATATCATTTTTAATACATTCCAGAACGTTCCCGACTTACTGTCAGGCTAACACCTTTTGGTTTCAGAATGACTGCACAAAGAGTTTTGCGACTCCCTGTGTATCAACCTGGAAAATGTAGCTTAGAGGGTCAGCAAGTATTAGAGAAGGCAAATCAAATTTTGGCATTTATTACAAAGGCAATGGACTCTAAAAAAGGGAGGTATTTCTAAAACTATACAAGGTGCAAGTCAGACAACACAAGAATATCACGAAAAGTATGAATGCCCGAAGGAAAGATATTCTTGGACTGGAGGCAAGCCAGAGAAGGTGCAGTACGCTGCTCTTGCGAATAGAGAGATTTTCTAATGGGAAGTGAGGAATTAGGTGGAACTTGGCCTCAAGGGAGTTTAAGAAGAATGAGAGAAAAATTTTATGAAACTTCCTAGATTCTGGGGTAGTTTCTGTGTATTTAGAAAATAGAACATAGAACATAGAACGTTGCAGCGCAGTACGGGCCCTTCAGCACTCGATGTTGCGCCGACCTGTCATACCAATCTGAAGCCCATGTACTATTCCATGTACGTCCACATACTTGTAGAATGACGACTTAAATGTACTTAAAGTTGGCAAATCTACGACCCTTGCAGGCAAGCATTCCATACCCTTACTAATCCCAGAGTAAAGAAACTACCTCTGACATCTGTTCTATATCTATCACCCATCAATTTAAAGCTATGCCTCCTCGTGCTCGCCGTCACTATACTTGGAAAAAGGCTCTGCCTGTCCACCCAATCTAACCCTCTGATTATCTTCTTTAAAGAACAGTACAAGACAGCATTAGGGCTGCAGCCCACCATCGCTGCACAGAACACATTGCTTCTACTGATGTTATTATTATTATTGTTGTTATTATTATTATTTTATTATTATTATTACTGGCAGACGTTGCTACCCCCTGCACTTCCTGTCTTCAAGCGATCAAACAATCCTTCGTCTACTTTATATGATTCTAATCTATTATTACCTTCTTGTATATGGTTCACATTCGTCCATTGTCTTCCTGTTGATTTAGTTTTCTGAATGGCATTTCAAACACTTGGTAATATTTGCACTTCTATAATCTCCGTTGTCATCTTCCACTCTTCTAGTAAAAAATTCTACGATGCAAGTCTAGTTTAAAATTCGTCCCTCTCATCTTAAACCTATGAAACCAACTATATGACAATTCCAAATTGAAAATTCGATTCCGATTATGCACACGATCCAAGCCTCTGCTAATGTTTTATACGTGAACCAGGTCAGCCATCAGCCTCCGACACCCCAACCAAACGATCCATGTGTGTCGAACCTCTCATTATCGCTAACAATTCCTCATCCTGGCAATGTTCTCGTATACCTCGTTTGCATCCTCTCCAAAGCCTCCACACCCTTTCTGTAGTGTGCTGACAAGAAGTGGATGCATAATGCCAACTTTGGCGGAGCATGCGGTTTGCACAGCAAAATCATGAATTGCAGACTGTTACTTGTATTCTCATGCTGTGACCAGTAAAGGCAAACATACAATTCACTTTCATTGCCGTCTTATTCACTTGCATTGCTATTTTCAGGGAGCTATGGATTTACACACAAGTTCTCTCCGTATATCAATGCAGCTCAGTTCTCCGTCCGTTATAGTGCATTTCCCTTTTGCATTTGTAATCGCAGAAGGCAGCAGCTCACACGTGTCTGGATTAGTTCAATTTATCATTTCTCTCCTGATTTTTCCAGCTTATCTTCATTACGCTGCATCATTTCATATCCTTCCTCGTTATCCACAACTCCACCGAAATTGGCGTCATCTATTCGCACCACTGACATTTTTTGTGCAAATCACTGATATAAATTACAACTCGGCGTTTCAGCACTGACCCTTGCAATACACCACTTTTAGATTAGGTTAGATTACCTACAGTGTGGAAACAGGCCCTTCTGCCCAACAAGTCCACACCGACCCGCCGAAGCACAACCCACCCCCCTAAATTTCACCCCTTCACCTAACACTACGGGCAACTTAACATGGCCAATTCACCTAACCTACACATTTTAGGACTGTGGGAGGAAACCAGAGCACCCGGAGGAAAGCCACGCAGACACGGGGAGAATGTGCAAACTCCACAGAGTCGGTTGCCTGAGTTGGGAATTGAATCCCGGTCTCTGGCGCTGTGAGGCAGCAGTAGCTAACCACGGTGCCACCGTGCCGCCCAAAGGGAATCATCTCACACTCGTCCGCATTAAGCCTCCATTTGCCACCTCTCAGTCCATCTCTGCAGCTTATCTCGATCTCTCTGAAACGTACTACATCCTTCGTCACTATCCACAACTCCACCGACCTTAGTGTCGTCTGCAAATTTACTAACCCACCCTTCTACACCCTCATCCAGGTTGTTTATAAAAATGGCGAACAGCAGTGGACCCAACACCGACCTTTGCGGTACACCATTGGTAACTGAACTCCAGGATGAACATTTCCCATCAAGCACCACACTCTGTCTTCTTTCAGCAAGCCAATTACTGATCCAAACTGCAATATCTTCTACAATCCCATTCCTCCGCATTTGTAAAATAGCCTACTGTGGTGAACGTTATCGAACGCCTTGCTGAAATCCATATACACCACAGCAACCGGTTTAGTATCATCTACCTGTTTGGTCACCTTCTCCAAGGACTCAATAACGTTTGTGAGGCACGACCTACCTTTCACAAAACCGTGCTGATTATCACTAATCACATTATTATTTTCGAGATGATTATAAATCCTACCTCTTATTAACTTTTCCAACACTTGGCCAACAACTGAAGTGATGCTCAATGGTCTATAATTACTAGGCTTGTCTCTACTCTCATTCTTGAACAGGGAAACCACATTTGATGTCCTCCAGTCTTCTGGCATTATTCCTGTAGACCATGACGATTTAAATATCAATGCCAAAGGCTCGGAAATCTCCTCCCTGTCTTCCCAGAGGATCCTAGGATAAATCCCATTTGGACCAGGGACCTATCTATTTTCACACTCTGCAGGATTTCTAATACCTTCTCCTTGTGAACCTCAATCACACCTACTCTCGTAACCAGTGTCTCAGTAATCTCCTCGACAACATTGTCGCTTTCTAGAGTGAATACTGTTGTAAAGTATTCGTTTAGTGCGTCCCCATCTCCTCTGACTCCACACACAAATTCCCACTCCTATCCTTGATTGGCCCTAATCTTACTCTCGTCATTATTTTATTCCTGAAAGACTTATAGAAAGCCTTAGTGTTTACCTTGATCCTATCCGCCAACAACTTCTCATGTCTCCTCCTGGCTCTTCTGAGCTCTCTCTTTAGGTCTTTCCTGGCTAACTTGTAACCCTCAAGCGCCCTAACTGAGCTTCACATCTCATCCTAACATAAACATGCTTCTTCCTCTTGACCAGAGATTCCACTTCCTTCGTAAACCACGGCTCCCGCGCTCTACAGCTTCCTCCCTGGCTGACAGGTACATACGTATCTAGGACACACAGTAGCTTTTCCTTGAATAAGCTCCACATTTCTAATATGCCTATCTCTTCCAGTTTCCTTCTCTATTCGATTCTTCCTAAATCTTGCCTAATCGCATCGTAATTGCCTTTTCCCCAGCTGTAACTCTTGCCCAGTAGTATTCACCTATCCCTTTCTATCACTAAAGTAAACATAACAGAATTGTGACCTAAGTGCTCACCTACTTCCAAGTCTAACACCTGGCCGGGCTCATTACCCAGTACCAAATCTAATGTGGCCTCGCTCCTTGTTGGCCTGTCTGCATACTGAGTCAGGAAGCCCTCCTGCACACACTGGACAAAAACTGACCCATCTCTAGTACTCGTACTATAGTGTTCCCAGTCAATATTAGGAAAGATGAAGAAACATCTAAATCCTGGAACCTGCAACAACCATTCCTGTCCCTGCTCTAACCATGTCTCTGCAATGGCTACAACATCAAAGTCCCAGGTACCAAGCCAGAATGCTTATGGCGTTAAAGTAGGCACACTTCAAACAACCATCTTGCTTGCCGATGCCACCTTGTGTCCCTGAATCTTGATTTTGGGCCTCCCTACGCTGAACCTTTTCTATACTTGAACTACAATTTTGGTTCCCATCCCCCTGCTGGATTAGTTTAAACCCAATAGCCTTCGTGAATTTCCCCCCAGGATATTGGTAGCCCTCTGGTTCAGATGAAGACCATCATGCTTGTAGCGGTCCCACCTAGCCAAGAAAGAGCCCCAATTATCCAAGATTCCAAAACTATCTCTCCTACACCATCTCTGTAGCCACGTGTTCAACTCCTCTCTCTCCCTTTTCATTGCCTCACCAGCACAAGCCACGGGCAACAAACCAGAGACAATGACACTGTTCGTCCTAGCTCTGAGCTTCCATCCTAGCTGCCTTAATTTCTGCCTTTAATCCCCATCTCTCTTCCTACCTATGATGTTGTGCCTTAAGGATCCCAACAACACGATCAGAGACATCACGAATCCTGACTCCTGGGAGCCAACACATCAATCGTGAGTCTCTCTCGTCCCCTATTTGTCCCCGTAACTATAGAGTCCCCAAATACTACTGCTCTGCTCCTCATCCCGTTTCTCTTATGAGCAGCAGGGACAGACTCTGTGCCAGAGCCCTGTACCACACTGCTTTCCCCTGGCAAGTCATTCCCACCCCCAACTTTATCCAAAATGGCATACTTATTGTTGAGTGGAATGGCCACAGGGGATCCCTGCACTGTCAGCTGGTTCCCTTTCCGTCCCCTGACTGCAACCAATTTGCCTTTTTTCTTGTACCTGAGGAGTGACTACCGCCCTGTAATTCCTCTCAATAACCCCGCTGCCTCCTGAATGATCTTTCGTTCATCCAGCTCCAGCTCCAGTTCCCTCACGTGGTTTCGGATTCGCTGAAGTTGGATGCACTTCCCGCAGATGTAGGCAGCAGGAACACTAGTGCTGACCCTTACCTCCCACATGCTGCAGGAGGAACACTCAAGCAATAAGAAAAACCTCGTTACCTTACCAATCTGGCGCACAGGTCCATTTTTTTGGTTAGAGGAGGAGGATGGGTGGGAGACACTACCCGAGTAGTGTTTCGGGTGAAGCAACCTCACAAATATATGTCTTCCCAGAAGTCCTTCGCTCCTCTGGCAAAACGGAGGCCCAACTCCCGATGTAAATCCCTTTAAATGCGGGAAAACTCAACCTTCCCGGGAGCCCTCGCTTCACCTCTCCTTCTCTCCTCGCCGCTCTGGCAAAATGGAGGACGCACTGCGTCCAGACATTAATGGGTTACGAGGTGAGGACCAGGGAGTTCTATTCTTGTTGCACTTGGACGGGTGGGGTTCTCGGCCAGAGATACAGGAAGTTGATGAAATTCACTGGAGGGTGTTTTTGACCATGTTGGAGGGGAAATTACGGTCCTGAAAATAAGAGGCCTTCTGCGATGTCCTGGATTGAAATTGATCCTCTTGTGAGCAGATACATGGAAGAATCGGACGTAAGATATAGCGTTTTTACCACGATGGGAGATGGGATGAGTTGTAGTCCAGGCAGCTGTCGGAGTCGGTGGGTTTGAATAGATGTCCCATGTTGAGTTGTTCCTCGGAGACATAGAGGTCCAATAGTGGGAAGGAGATGTCAGAGATGGTCCAGGTTAACTTGTGGTCAGAGTGGACAGTTTTGCTAAAGCTGTTGATCATTTCAAAATCCTTGTGGATAAAAGAGATGGCGCCGATACAGCCATAAATACACTGGAGGAATAGGTGGGTTGTTGTGCCTGCGTAACAGTGGAAAGTAGACTGTTCCATGTCTCATCTGATCCAAACTACCATGAGGAGACTTAACAAATGCACCGGAAAATTTCATGTCAACAATATGTATTGCCTGAGCCTCAACAACCATCATTGTCAGTTTTTTGGTTTCCGTTGTGTGAGAAAGTGTAAACGGGCAGACAGTCCCAGCAATGGCTCTCATTCAAGATGGAGTTGAGGAGGAATTTCTTCCCTCGGGGTGGTAGTGAATCTTTGGGATTTCTTACTGCAGAGGCCTTTTGAGATTGTGTCATTAAGAATATTTATATAGAGCCGACAGTGTGTTTTTTGGTTTCCGTTGTGTGAGAAAGTGTAAACGGGCAGACAGTCCCAGCAATGGCTCTCATTCAAGATGGAGTTGAGGAGGAATTTCTTCCCTCGGGGTGGTAGTGAATCTTTGGGATTTCTTACTGCAGAGGCCTTTTGAGATTGTGTCATTAAGAATATTTATATAGAGCCGACAGTGTCAGATTTTAATTAATCAGTGAAACAAGGCTGACGAGAGAATGGTGGGAAAGTACAATGGAGGATTACCGGATCAGCAATGATCTCAAACAACAGCAGGGCATACTCAGTGGACCAAATAGCCTAATTCCACTCCCAAGTATCATGATTTTAACTCAATCTGATTCGAACTCAGAAAAGATTTCATAATATTGTGTTTCACTGCTTACAAATAGGAGATAGGATACTTGCATTGATTGAAATCACAGAGATCGAGGGGACTGGACGAGATCCAAGACATATGTATGGATGTAGGCTAGCGGTCATTAGAGACTACATTGAGCAGAGTGTGGAGACTTTTGGGGGAATCAAGGTTGCAGAAATATTAATGCCATGTTGTGACGTCTGTAGAACTTTCCAGCGACATAGAGCATGTTATGAACTGCAGAATATTATACGAACAGGAAGAGTGGTATGGAACAGAGTATGTTAGATGGCAGGGAGGGTGATATCGACTGGAAAATGTTACATGGACAGTGAGGATGGTATGCACTGAAGAATACTACAAGGATAAGGAGGATAGTATGGGCTGATGAATGTCATAGGGCTGGAAGGTATGGATTGGATTGGAGAATATTATAGGCAAAGGGATGATGGCATGATGTGGAGAATGTTACAGGGGCAGACATGGTTATATCTGAGTGGAGAACTTTACAGGGATAAGCAGCACCGTATGGAATGGAGAATGTCACAGTGCTGGGAAGGATTGTTTGAACTGGAGAATGTTGCTGGGATAGGAGATGATATGGACTGGAAAATATTACAGGGCTAGTGAGGAATGTATGCACCGGAGAATATTACAGAGATGCGGAATATGGTTTGGATTGGAGAAGGATACAAGATAAGGAGGATGGTAATGGACTAGAGAATGGTTCAGGAATGGGAGGTGATATATACTGGAGAACGGTGCAGGGGTAGGAAGGATGGTCCGAAGTGGAGACTATTACAGCAATAGGCAGGATGGAAAGGACTAAAGACAATTACCCGGAGAGGGAAATGTCGTGGTGTGGAAAATGTTACATGGAGAAGACGAGTGGTTTGCACTGTAGAATTAACAGGGATTGGGTGAATGGTATGGAGTGGAAACTAAGACAGAAATAGGGAGGATGGCATGGGCTGAAGACAATTACAGGTGCAGGGAGGATTGTATGAACTGGCGAATATGACAGGAACGTGGAATACGGTATGGTTTGGAGAAATGTACAGGGTTAGGCAGGATGATACAGACTGGTGAACATAGCAATGATAGGGATGATGGTAGGGACCGGAGAATTCTACAGGGATAGAGAACGTGGTATAGACCCGAGAATGTTCCACGGGTAGGGAGGATGGTATGAACTGGAGAATGTTACAGGTATAGAGAAGCGATATGGACTGGAAGATATTACACCTCAGGGAGTGCGGTATGGACTAGTGAACTTAAAAGTGACAGGGAGGATGGCATATACTGCAGAATTCTGC
>NW_025204516.1:8873-9523 GCF_004010195.1 Chiloscyllium plagiosum | reverse complement strand
GTGAGTATTGAGTATAGGAGTTGGGAGGTCATGTTGTGGCTGGACAGGATGTTGGTTTTGGAATATTGCAAGCAAATCTAGTCTTCTTCCTATCGGAAGGATATTGTAAAACTTGAAAGGGTTCAGAAAAGATTGACGAGGATGTTGCCAAGGTTGGAGGATTTGAGCTATAGGGAGAGGTTGATTAGACTGGGGCCGTTTTCCCTGGGGTGGCGGACGCTGAGAGGTGACCTTGTAGAGGTTTATAAAATCATGAGGGACATGGATAAGATAAATAGACAAGGTCTTTTCTCTGGTGTGGGGGAGTCCAGAACTACAGGGCATAACGTTAGGGTGAGAGGAGAAAGATATAAAAGGGACCTAATGGGCAACTTTTTCATGCAGAGGTGCATGTGTGGAATGAGCTGCCAGAGGAAGTAGTGGAGGCTGGTACAATTGCAACATTTAAGAGGCATTTGGATGGGTATATGAATAGGAAGGGTTTGAAGGGATATGGAGAAAGTGAGGACTGCAGATGCTGAGATCAGAGCTGAAAATGTGTTGCTGGAAAAGCGCAGCAGGTCAGGCAGCATCCAAGGAGCAGGAGAATCGACGTTTCGGGCATGAGCCCTTCTTCAGGAATGAGGAAAGTGTGTCCAGCAGGCTAAGAT
>NW_025204516.1:2710-6777 GCF_004010195.1 Chiloscyllium plagiosum | reverse complement strand
CCGGGGCAGTCAGGTTTGTGGATTTTGGGCAGGAGGTAGAAACGGGCGGTGCGGGATTGTGGGACTATGAGGTTGGAGGCGGTGGATGGGAGATCCCCTGAGGAGATGAGGTTATGGATGGTCTGGGAGATGATGGTTTGGTGGTGGGAGGTGGGGGTCAGGGTCAAGGGGACAGTAGGAGGAGGTGTCCACGAGCTGGCGTTTAACCTCAGTGGTGTAAAGGTTGGTGCGCCAAACTACTACCGCGCCTCCCTTGTCTGCCAGTTTGATAGTGAGGTTGGGGTTGGAATGGAGGGCTGCACGTTCCGAGGGTGAGAGGTTGGAGTGGGTGGAGGGCTGCACGTTCCGAGGGTGAGAGGTTGGAGTGGGTAAGAGGGGTGGAGAGGTTGAGGCGGTTAATATTGCGGCGGCAGTTGGCTATGAAGAGATCAAGGGCAGGTAAGAGGCCAGCATGGGGTGTCCAGGTGGATGGGGTGTGTTGGAGGCGGGAGAAGGGGTCATCAGAGGGTGGGCGAGAGTCTTGGTTGAAGAAGTAGGCGCGGAGGCGAAGGAGGCAGAAGAATTGTTCGATGTCTCACTGCATGTTGAACTCATTAATCCGAGAGCGTAGGGGAATGAAGATGAGGCCTCTGCTGAGGACTGATCTTTCATCCTCAGAGAGAGGTTGTTCTGGAGGGATGGTGAAAACACGGCAGGGCTAGGAGCTAGGACCTGATGTGGGGCTGGAGCTGGGAGTGGGAGTGGGTTTGGGTGTCGGGGCAGGGACGGAGATTGGCGTGGGGGCGGGGTTAGGCATGCGGGCGGCGATCGGCGTGACGGAGGCCGCGAATCTGTCGGCGATGGTCTTCCTGGCGATCGTGGAGGCGGTTGTTCGGCGATGGTCTTCCTGGCGATCGTGGAGGCGGTTGTCTGGGCGGCGATCGCAGAGGCTGCAAGTTCGGTGGGGGCGGAAGTAATGTCATGGTTAATGGCACCCGAGTGATTTCAGAGGCCGATGGAAGATTCTGGAACAGTTGAGGAACCCAGAGTGTGGGGGTAAGTACATGAAAGTTTTTGGTACTTACTGTCTTTAATTTCCGATATGGGTACGAAGAACCGTTTGTTTCGTGTATGGATTCTTCTGTGGATGAAGAACAGTAGAGGTCCTTTGCAGATCTGTGAGAGTGTTGTCCTGAGCTGGGATATGAGCCGGGTATTGGCAGGTGGGAATAGATTGGGTTGGGATATCTGGTTGGCATGGATGGGTTGGACCGAAGGGTGTGTTTCCATGCTGTACTCTGAGAGAAAGGATTGGCCCACTCAAAGACAAAGGAAGAAAGTTGTGCATGGAATCAGAGAAATTGGGTGAGATTCTTAATGAGTACTTTGTATCAGTATTCACTGCGGAGAAGCACATGACGGATGTTGAGGTTAGGAATAGAAGTTTGATTTTATGGGCGGCACGATGGCACAGTGGTTAGCACTGCTGCCTCACAGCGCCAGAGACCTGGGTTCAATTCCCGCCTCAGGCGACTGTGTGGAGTTTGCACGTTCTCCCCGTGTCTGCGTGGGTTTCCTCCGGGTGCTCCGGTTTCCATCCACAGTCCAAAGATGTGCGGGTCAGGTGAATTGGCCATGCTAAATTGCCCGTAGTGTTAGGTAAGGGGTAAATGTAGGGGTATGGCTGGGTTGCGCTTCGGCGGGTCGGTGTGGACTTGTTGGGCCGAAGGGCCTGTTTCCACACTGTAAGTAATCTAATCTACTCTCGGTCAAGCTGGTATAAGGAGGGAGGAAGTGTAGGATATTCTAAAAGGCAATAAGGTGGACAGGTCCCCAGGTCCAGTTGGGATCAATCCCTGGTTACTGAGGGAATTAAGAGAGGAAACAACTGGGGCCTTGACAGATATCTTTGCAGCATCCTTGAACACTGATGAGGTCCCAGAGGACTGAAGAATTGCTAATGTTGTCCCGTTGTTTAAGAAGGTTAGTAGGAATGATCCAGGTAATTTTAAACCAGAGAGCCTGCCAGTGGTAGGGAAGATGCTGGAGAAGATATTGAGGGATAGGATCTATTTACATTTGGAAGAAAATGGGCTTATCAGTGACAGGCAACATGGATTTGTGCAGGGAAGGTCACGTCTTACCAACTTAATAGAATTCTTTGAGAAGTGACAAAGTTAATTGATGAGGAAAGGGCTGTAGATGTCATAAATATGGACTTCAGTAAGGTGGGGTGCTGGAAAAGCGCAGACCATCAGGCAGCATCCATGAGCAGGAGAGTCGACTTTTCGAGCATAAGCTCTTCACCAGGAGAGCGTATTCTCAAACCGTCAACTCTCCTGCTCCTCCAATGCTGCTTGACTGTGCTTTTCCAGCACCACACTTTTTGACTCTGATCTCCAGCATCTGCAGTCCTCACTTTCTCCGACTTCAGTAAGGCGTTTGATAAGGTTCCCCATGTAGACTGATGGAGAAAGTGAAGTCACATAGGGTCCAGGTGTACTAGCTAGATGGATAGAGAACTGGCTGGGCAACAGGAGACAGAGAGTAATAGTGGAAGGGAGTTTCTCAAAATGGAGACCTGTGACCAGTGATGTTCCACAGGGATCCGTGCTGGGACCTATGTTGTTTGTGATCTGGAGGAAGATATAGGTGGTCTGATTATCAAGTTTGCAGATGACACTAAGATTGGTGGAATAGCAGATAGTGTAGGGACTGTCAGAGAATGCAGCAGAATATATAGATAGATTGGAGAGTTGGGCAGAGAAATGGCAGATAGAGTTCAATCTGAGCAATGTGAGGTGATGTGTTTTGGAGGATCTAATTCTAGAGCAAACTATATAGTGAATAGAAAAGCCCTGGGGAAAATTGATGTCCAGAGAGATCTGAGTGTTCAGGTCGATTGTTCCCTGAAGGTGGCATCACAGCTTGAAGGAGTCATTGAGAAATCGAATGGCATGCTTTTCTTCATCAGACAGGGTATTGAGTACAAAAGTTGGCAGGTCATGTTACAGTTGTATAGGACTTTGGTTCGGTCACATTTGGAATACTGTGTACAGTTCTGGTCTCCACATTACCAAAACGATGTGGATGCTTTGGAGAAGGGTGCACAGGAGTTTCACCAAGATGTTGGTGTGGAGGATGCTAGCTATGAAGAAAGGATTTTTTTCATTAGAAAGACTAAGGTTGAGGGGGGACCTGATTGAGAAGTGTAGACAGGGTAAATAGCAAGAAGCTTTTTCCCAGAGTGAGGGACTCAATTACTAGGGGTCACAAGTTCAAGGTGAGAGGGGAAAAGTTTAAGGGAGATATGCATGGAAAGTTCTTTAGACAAAGGGTAGAGGGTGCCTCAAACACATCGCCAGTGGAGGTCATAGAGGTGGGCACGCTTGCGTTGTTTAAGATGTATCTCAACAGATACATGAATGAGCAGGGAGCAGAGGGATACAGGTCCTTAGAAAGTAGACAACACATTTAGGTAGAGGATCTGGATCGGCGCAGGCTTGGAGGTTCTTGTGCTGTAATTCTCCTTGTAACTACAGAGGTCACGAATGCATCATTAATGGTGGATGCATTAACCACTAGCAAAGGCAAAATTTAAGGTGGAACTTTGAGTTTGGGTTCATAATAAGTTTAGAAAAGCAATTAGGATTAGTTGAATGATGAGTATTATATGCATATATGTTATAGATGGTGATAGATGTTTTTGCCACTATTGAAAGAACCTGCAAGAAAAACACGTGTGCTTTGCATTAATTAGGCTGTGTCACTGTTAATGATAAGGTTAGGGGTAGGGGTAGGGTTAATGTTAGATTTAGTGATATAGGTTAGGGTTAGGCTGCAAATAGGGTTAGGGGTACCTGCGATAGGGTTCAGGTTAGGGTTAGGGCTACCTGTGATAGGGTTATCTGTGACAGGGTTAGGGATAGGGATAATGAGATAGGGTTAAGATTAGGGTTAGGATAAAGGTTAGAGTGCGATTGGGTTACGGTTAGGATTGGGATTAAGGTTATGATTGGTGGGTTACCTGCAATAGGGTTAGTGTTGGTGGGGGGGGCATCAAAAGGGTTAGGGTTTAGGGTTAGTGT
>NW_025204516.1:0-416 GCF_004010195.1 Chiloscyllium plagiosum | reverse complement strand
CATCCGATAGTGTACATCTCTCACTTCCTGACTCTATCCCATCCTATAATGTACATCTCCCACTTCCTGACTCTATTGCATCCTATAGTGTACACCTCCCACTTCCTGACTCTATCCCATCCCATAGAGTACATCTCTCACTTCCTGTCTCTATCCCATCCTATAATGTACACCTTCCACTTCCTGACTCTATTGCATCCTATAGTGTACACCTCTCACTTCCTGACTCTATCCCATCTTATAGTGTACATCTCTCACTTCCTGACTCTATCGCATCTTATAGTGTACACCTCTCACTTCCTGAATCTATCCCATCCTATAGTGTAAACTTCTCACTTCCTAACTCTATCCCATCCTGTAGTGTGCACCTATCCCTTCCTAACGCTATCCCATCCTATAGTGTACACCTCTCACTT
>NW_025204515.1:0-9522 GCF_004010195.1 Chiloscyllium plagiosum | reverse complement strand
ATTAGGAACGGTCAGCATGGCTTTGTCCGTCGAAAATCGTGACTCACAAGCATGATTCAGTTGTTGAAGGACGGAAGGCAAAAGATAGATGAGGACAGAATGTTACTCGTTATTTACATGGACGTTAGAAAAACTTTTGAAAAGATGTAATTAAATTAGAAACATAGCAGCTATTGTATTTTGGTAAAACGAAGACGGGTTGCATTTATAGATAATGGCAGGCACATGGGAGTTTTGTCAAACAGAAAGATCTTGGGTTTCTTGCACGAGGAAAGTTGCATCACAGGTAATCTGGGTGGTTCATAACGGTGTTATCACGTTTGCCTTCCGTGCTAATAACATTGCGTATAGGAGTGGATGTCCATTTTGAGGTTGTACACGACCTTGGTGATGCCACGTCTATTACAGACAATCAATTTTTCAATGTATCTTTTCAGTTACATCACACTGTAAATTTTTGCAATAAATTCTGTGTTACGATCGAGTCCTTCTCTATCACCTGATGAAGGAGCGTTGCTCCGAAAGCGAGTGTGCTTCCAATTAAACCTGTTGGACTATAACCTGGTTCTGAGGTATTTTTAACTTTGTGCACCCCAGTCCAAACCCGGCATCTCCAAATCATGATTTTTCACCACATTTGTGTTCAAATCCTTCCCAGGCAGGAATATTTTATAATAATCCGTTACTATTTGTTGAGTTGTTATGATATTTATTGTCAATATGTCAGCACACATTTAAAAAACCAATGTTCAGGTGCAGCCAACGACATCATGGTGTTGTTGCTGGATTGATAAGCTACAGAACGACAGAATGCTCCGTGGATCCGGGGTTTGAATCCCAGTCCACCAGATAATGGAATTTAAACACTGTTAGAAAAATGTCTGATATTAGGTGGTTAATTACGAACATGAATCGATTGCCAATTCTCAGGTAAAATCTCATTTGATTCATGGATGTTCTTAAGGGAATTAAATTTCTATCCTTATCTGGTCCGGTCTACATGTGACTCCACACTCCCAGCAAGGTGGTTGTCTCCTAATAGCCCCCCATCTGGGAAATTAAAGATTGCCAATATTTGCTGGCATCGCCAGCGATACCCTCATTTAACAATTGAATAAATAAAGAATGTAGTCTGTTGGTACAACAGTCTATCACCCGAGCTTTCTTCCACCAACATGAAGTGTGAAACTCGAGTGGAATCGTATTGAGTTTAGCAACTTAATTCTTAGTATTAACTCCGAATCACAGCTGCCAGAAGAATGAATGCATGTTCAATTACACTCAGATCACATGACACATATGAAGAAATTGTGCTGATAAAACTCATTCTCTGGGATAGAGCTAACGGCACTGAAGGGCCAATACATTGTGCAGCTGTAAGGTCAGACTTATCAGAGCAGGATTGTTCTCATACTTCACGACCTGGCTAGAAATCTTACTGTAAAAATTGCTTTGAGACAAAATGGCTTCTAATTGTTTCGTGTCAATTTTGGTCATTGCTTCAACGCAGTGTGTCCATTCAGTCAGTCAATTAGTATGTTAGTGAGTGGGTCAATTCACTCAGTCAGGCAGACAGAGTGTCCATTTACTCAGTGCATGTGTCCATTCAGTCAGTCAATCAGTTCGTGCATTCACTCAATAGGACAAACAGTGCGATCATTTATCAGTCGCTGCATCCATTCTGTCTGTCAGTCAGTCGGTCAGAGCATACATTAATTCAGTGCATCCATGCAATCAGCCAATCAACAATGCATCCATTCAGTCTGTCAGTGCGTCCATTGAGTCAGTCGGGGTGTTCATTCAGCCACTCAGTGAGACAGTGTGTCCAGTCAGTCAGTCTGTTAGTGTGTGCAGTCAGTCAGTCAGTGCAACTATTCAGCCAGACAGTCAATGCGTTTCGTCTGTTATTTAGTCAGTGCGTACAATGAGTCAGTCAATTAGTCAGTGAGTTCATTAAGTGTGTCAGTCAGTTAGTGCGTACATTCAATCAGTCAGTCAGAGCGTGCGTTCACACAGTCAATGCGACGATTCATTCATTCAACAGTCCGTCTATTCAGTCAGTGAGTGGGACCATTCAGTCAGTCAGTCAGACAGAGCGTCCATTTACACAGTCAGTGCGTCCATTTTGTCAGTCAGTCAATGTGCCCATTCAGTCAGTCAGCCAGTGCATTCTTTTAATAAGCCAGTCAGTGCAATCATTCAGTTAATCACTGCACCAGTCAGTTAGTCGGTCAGAGTGCACTACACTCAGTGCGTCCACTCCGTCAGTCAGTATGTCCATTCAGTTGGTCAATGAGACAGTGTGTCCAGTCAGCCAGTTGGTGCATGCGGTCAGTCAGTCCGTTCAATCATTTATTGAATCAGTGTATACATTCAGTCAATCAGTGCATTTATTCAGTGAGTCAGTCAGTGAGCGCATTCAGTCAGTGGGTCAACTCAGTCAGTCAATTAGTTAGTGTGTTCATTCAATAAACAAATCAATGCCGTATTTCAGTCAGTCACTGCGTTAATTCAGTCAGCCGTTCAGATCGAATGTTCACTCAGTGCGTCCATTCAGTCAGTCAGTCAGCATGTGCATTCACTTCGTCAGTCAGTGCTTTTATTCAGTGAGTAAGTCGGTCAGTGCGTGCATTCAATCAGTCATTCAGTGTAGTTCCATTCTGTCAGTCAGTCAGTGCACTTATTTGGTCAGTCAGTCAGTCAGTGCGTCCATTCAGTTAGTCAGTCAGTGCGTCCATTGAGTCACTCTGTCCATCCGTCCATTCAGTTAGTCAGTCAGTCAGTGCGTCCTTTCAGTTCGACAGTTATTAAATCAATGCATCCATTTAGTTTGTCAGTAATCAGATAGTGCCACCATGCAGTCTGTCATTCCATCAGTCTAACTATTCACTAATTTAATAAGTGCATTCATTTAGTCAGTCAATCAGTCAGTATGTCGGTGCCATTCAGTCATTAAGTGCGTCCATTGACTCAGTCATTCAGTCAGTGCATCGATTCGATTCGTCACTCAGTCCGTCCATCCATTCAGTCAGTGTGTCCAGTTAATTATTCCGACTGTCAATACGTCAGTTCGGACAATCAGACATTGCATCCATTCAGTGAGTCACTCAGTCGGTCAGTGTGTCTATTCATTCAGTCCATCATCAGTGTGTTCATTCGTTCATACAGTCAGTGCTGTCAATCACTTAATCCATTCAGTCAGTCAGTCATCGCCTCGATTCAGTCAGTCAGTCAGTATGTCAGCGCATTCATTCAGTATGTTAATCAGTTAGTGAAGACAATCAGCCAGTCAGCCAACCAGTTAGAGTTTCCATTCAATCAGTCAGAATGACCATTCACTTAGCGAGTGCGTCCATTTGGTCAGTCAGTCAGTGCGTCCATTAATTCAATCAGTCAGTCACGGCATCTCGTCATCATTCAGACCATCAGTGCGTCCAGCCAGTCAGTATGACTGTCAGTCCGTTAATTTAGTCAGCGTCCATTCACTTAGTCATTTCGTCAGTACGTCAATTACGTCAGTCATTTAGTCAGTCTGTCAGTACGTCCATTCATCCAGTCAGTCAGTACATTCGTGCTGTCAGTCAGTGCATCCAGGCAGATGGTCAGTTGTCAGTGCACCCAGTCAGTCAGTCTGACAGTGCATGTGTCCGTCAATCAGTCATTGAGTTAGTGCGTCCAATCGTTCAGTATGTTAATTAGTCAGTCAGTTAGTGTGTCCAGTAAGTCCGTCAGTCAGTGCGTTAGTTCTGTCAGTTAGTCGGTCAGTGATTTCATTCAGTCTCTCATTCGGTCAGTGCACACATTCAGTCAGTCAGTCAGTGCATTTTTTAAGTCCGTCAGTCAGTCTCTCATTGCGTCCATTCAGTCAGTTCGTCTGTTCGTCAGTCGGTGCACTCAGTCGGTCAGTCTATGCGTTCATTGAGTCAGTCAGTCATTGATTCAGTATACCCATTCGGTCAGTCCATAGTTCAGTGCGTCAATCGAGTCAGTGACTGTACATTCAGTATGACATTGAAAGCGTCAATTAGTCCGTCAGTGCAAGCGTTCATTCAATCATTCAGTCAGAGCGTCTCGGCGTCTCGTCATCAGTCAGACAGTCAGTGCGTGCAGTCAGTCAGTACGAATGCCAGTCGTTCATTCGGTCAGATAGTCAGAGTCCATTCACTCATTCAATCAGTGTGTCTATTATGTCAGTTAGTCAGTCTGCCAGTGCACACATTCAGTTAGTCAGTGCCTTTATTCGTTCAGTCAGTATGTCTATGCTGTCAATCAGTGCGTCCATTTTATTAGTCAATCTATCAGCGAGTTGGTCCATTCAGTCAGGCAGTCAGAGCGTCCATTTACTCAGGAAGTACATCCATTCAGTCAGTCAATCAGCTGGTGCGTATATTCAGTCTGTTATTGAGTCTGTGTTGTCATTCAGTCAGTCAATCTCTCAGTTTGTGCCTTCATTCAGTATGCCATTCGGTCAGTACGTCCACTCATGTATTCTGTCAGTGCATTCATTACGTCTGTCAGTCAGTCAGTCTGTCATTGCATCGATTCATATCCATTTCAAGAATGAATTTGGAATTTACTGAGTTATTGCCTGTATACTCAAAATGCTGATCCACAAAGACTTCAGACTCTTGACCGGTATTAATCCCCACATCTACCTGTAACTCTATCACATTCTCGTAGTACGATCTATGTATTGGCATAAAACGTCTCCTCGACTTATTTTAAACCTTGTCCCCATTGCATCCTATCACATGAAGTCAGTCTCAATTTATGTTAGCAAAGTTGAAATGCTCCCCAACTGCAACATAATCCTCTCACACATATTTGCATTTGATTGCATATCTGCTCATGTGACTGTCTTCAACCTTTGGGAGATGTGCTATCGAATCACAGGCATGTATATGAAATTTATTTTATTTCTACTCTCTAGTTTTAAACTCAAGTTGTAAGTAATTTCTCGACATTTGAACATCCCCCTACCCTCCAAATAATGGTTTTTTGCTATCGGTTAAGGTAATATAAGAGTTGGTCGACTTTCCATGAAGGAAATGGTACAAAGACAAACCACTCCCTTGATGTATTACCATTCCTTGGACTTGGATTACATAATTGTTGATCGTGCTGATTCCATGAAAATTTTTACACTCGAAACTATTTGCCAAACCTTCGTTTGTCTTGGAGAGAGAAGAAAATAACTTCAACACAAACAGAAAGTCTTGCTGAAATTCAGCAGTTTTGACAGCATATGTGAAGAGAAAGCAAAGTTAACGTTTCACTTCAGTAAATCCTCTCTATTTCTCCGAATGAGTTCTGAAGAAGAGTGAAGGTGCTTGTTAGTCCCCTCTGCATTGCCTCTCCACTCTCTGGGCGAGCTCCTGAATTACTCAAGCACCTCTATAATTTTGTTTCAGAATTCCAGCATCCATAGGTCTTACTTTTATTTACAACAGAACCGATTAACTGAGTCAGACGTTTCCTACGCGCTATGGTCCCTTCATAAAATGGCATTTCCAAGCGATGAAATGCACTCCAGATACACTTGTAATAATTGACAGATCTGTGTGTTCTGAACGCGGGTGCTGAGAGTTTGCCTTTTAGAGACACCTGACCTCTTCAGGAAACAAGCCCCAACCCACGCCTTGTGTACTTTTCTTTTGAACGTTATTTTTCAAATAAATTGTGACACTCCCCTGGCGCAGTTTGAAATTGAACCTGGATTTCGTGGCTTAGTCGTAAAGCTGCAGACATATCTGGTTTTCTTATGTCTGAGAAGTGGTTTGGGGAATGTGCAAGCAGCCACAGCTGAAAAAAAGCCCGACGTGAAAATCATATGTAATTCAGTTAAAAATCACGCAACACCAGGTTATAGTCCAACAGGTTTAATTGGAAACACACTAGCTTTCGGAGCGACGCTCCTTCATCAGGTGATAGTCAACTGATGAAGGAGCGTCGCTCCGAAAGCTAGTGTGCTTCCAATTAAACCTGTTGGGCTATAACCTGGTGTTGTATGATATTTAACTTTGTACACCCCAGTCCCGCACCGCCATCTCCACATCATGACAACTTTAATTCAGACTTGGATACATGAGAAAGTGGAATAAAGCAATAATTTACACTTTTTATTGTTTATAAATGACTTGGATGAGGAAGTGGAAGGATGGGTTAGTCAGTTTGTCGATGAAACGAGGTTTGGTGGAGTAGTGGGTAGTGTGGAGGCTTGTTGGAGGTTGCAACGGGACATCAACAGGGTGCACAACTGAGATGATTAGCGGCAGAGGGAGTTCACCTGGAAAGGTGCGAATTGATTCATTTTGGAAGGTCGAATTTGAATGTAAATGCAGGTTTAACGGCAGGATTTTTGGCAGTGTGGAGAAACAGAGCGATCCTGGAGTCCGTGTCCATAGATCCCTCAAAGTTGCCACCCAAGTTAATTGGGAAGTTAGGAAGTGGCATGTTATGTTGGCTTTCATTAGCAGGGGGAGTATGTTCAGGTGCTGCGAGGTTATATTGCAGCCTTATAGAGCCGTGGTTAGACCACACTTGAAATATTGCATTCAGGTCTGCTCACCTCATTATAGGAAGGATTTGAAAGCTTCAGAGAGGATGCAGAGGAAATTTACCAGTTTGAAGAGTAATGAAGGAGAAGTCGATGGGCATTGGTGGATAATCAATCTGTGCCGCCGACAGTCATTGGTTCAGGTTGTAGTGAAAGCTCTGAATTATGACTTTGCATTTCTGTCCCATTGCAGTGCATGATATTGTGGAACAGAAGACTTCCTGTGAGCGCAGTCAGCAACCTTAGCTTTACGAGCACCAAGCTCGAATCATCATTTAAACTGTATCTGTCACCTCTATTCTTCCTGCCACATGCATTACCGCACATTTCTCCATATTATATTAAATAAATATGGAGAACATTTGAAGTTCAGGTTTATGGATTGCAATTTCTATAAATACAGACAAAGACGGACACCACTTTACCGGGGACAACACACACATCAGAATACAGGCGAAAAGAAGATACGCATGAGAATTCTTAGAGACGTGGCAATCTCAACAGATCTCGATGCATAAACACATCGATTTAGATTTATCAACCTTCTCTTTCAAATAGAACTGAAAATGTTATCACTCGCCTTAAGAAACTAAGGCTTATACATAGAGAGGCGAAACATACCACCAGCGCTTTATTGAAGACTCTCACTGATTATTTTACATAGTATGGTGATAAAACGTCTGAAAACAAACCTTCCAGCTCAGCGAGTTAACTTACATACTTATTGTGTTTAATCTACAAAATGTTTTCCCCCTTAATTGGCCCATGTGTGAGTTCTGCTTAATATTTATGTCTTTCTCATAAGTTGCCAATTTTTTTGCATCATCTATCTTAGTAGTTTCACTTTCCACATCCATATCAGCAAAGTCTGATTCAGTTGGAGTCGTCACAGGGCCAGGGACTCGGGTTTGATTGCAGTCTCGGGCTTCTGCTGTGCAGAGTTTGCACATTCTCATCGTGTCTGTGTGGATTTCCATCGGGCGCTTGGCTATACTCCCAGAACGCAAACGTGTGACGTTTAGGTGAATTTGACAAGCTGCATTGCCTATATTGTTCGGCGATGTGTAGGTTAGGTGCATTAAACAGGAGTAAATGCATAGTAATAAGGTAGGAGAATGGTTATATATGGGTTCTTCTTCGCACGGTCAGTCTGGACATGTTTGCCCAATTGGCCTGCTGTCAAACCATAGGTATTCTATCATTCTACGATTAACATTGTCAATAATTGTGGCCAGAAAAATGATCCCGGTGGCAAACAAACACTTGCAGGCTGAAACCCTGAAAATGTGTATTCGCCCCCCCCCCACCCCATGCCCTCACTGCAAATCTGTCCTGTAGTATTTCGCCAAGTGTCTATAAACATGTAAAATGAGCCCAGGAGTATGTTCTTCAGTGTCCACGCGTGTTCCACAATTCAATATGACGAGAAATGAGCAACCTCGTCAGTACCCTGTCCCTACCTCTTTTTTTGCTATAAATTACTTTCACTTTAAGAACCTTCCATATGTATTTCCTGAAAATATTCAATGTTCTGGCATGAACTACTTTCTGTGGTGGATAGTTCTACAAGTACCCTACTCTCTGTGTGAAAATATATCGTCTCATCTCTGTCTAAGCACCGTGACCTGTAATCTTAGGCTGTGAACTTTATTTTCAGATCGAACAAATTTTCCTGCAGGAATCCTACGGACTGGTCTTGAGTTCTAGTGTTTACACCTATTTACAGTTTATAACGGTGTGGTAGTATAGGAACAACTGGAATATGAAACAGCTCCGTAACACACAGGGAGTATTAACAGATGACAACAGTCACCGTCGTTTCCTTGAACAGTCGTTGGTGATCTATATTTCCATCTCGGTATTTGTTCTGTTACACATGGTTTTGCAGCGAACGAGGTTATGTGAAACAGTTTGTTTCAAGCTTGCAATTATCATCAGTTGCTGTGGATCCGAACGTTGTCGCTGGAAGATTTCCATATTATGTTTAAAAAGCCATTTCTTTCAATGGATGTTCCATTGTGTCGGTGGGAAGATATTCTCCGCGGTTAGATGGATCCCTTATTCTGGAAAGACAGAGATGGAGCGAGAAAGAGATAGACAGAGATTAGAATCTGGGAGCAAGAGGCTGGAACTTCAAATAAGTGTACACAATCTGACAAGAAACTATTGGAAAGATCCTCCAAGAGATGTGAATCTGGGAACAACGGATTGGAGCATTCCTTCAACAGAACAGAATCTGTAACCCATGGACTTGATGTCTCCAAGTCCTTTCAAGAGTCTATCCTGATATCTTTTCATTGTATGATCACCTCTCATTACGATTTAAAGTACAATAACTGCTTTAGATTATTGATTTTTATTGCTATATTATTATTGGTTTCGTTGGAGTTTCTTGAAAGTCACTCTATTCCATCAGACTGTAAAGCTACATTTAGGTTATGAGCCTACTTTCAATTGTTCACTCCCCACACTCCATGCTGCTGTCCCTTTTCCTTTGTTGAACTTCTGTATCCGGATATTGGAGGTGGAAACAGTTTTGGAAGCACAGAACATAGAGCATAGAATATAACATATTACAGCACAGTCTTTAAACTACCATGTCGGGCCTAACATGACGCCAAATTGAATTAATCCAGTCCTCTTTTCTGTCTTTAGTACATATCTTTCTATCATGGAATCTTCATGTTTTTGTCTAAGAGACCCTTAAACTCCCTACGTTATCAGACTCCATCACTACCACTGGAAGAACTATCCAGAAGTCCAGCACAGACTATCTCAAATACATGCGCTTCTCAGCTCATTTGAACTTGCTCGCTCTCACCTTAAATGCACGGGTTAAGAAATTGAACTCTGATAATAAAATTCGGACCGTGTGCCCTATCTATGTAAATCATTATTTTAAAGGCTTCCATCAATTCTCCCCAAGCCTCCGTCTCTCCAAAGAAACAAATCCGAGTTTTTTCATT
>NW_025204514.1:0-9520 GCF_004010195.1 Chiloscyllium plagiosum | reverse complement strand
ATAGTATGTAAACGCCCCTGCAGCGATATCACTCCCAATCTATCAGACCCCATATGTGACGTCAACTCCATAACTACTCCGGCAGCGACATCACTCCCAATCTGTCAGGCCGACCCTGTACCTGCTCCAGCAGCTAGATCACTCTACATCAGTCAGGCCTACACTGTAACTGCTCCAGCACATGCATTACTCCCCATTTGTCTGGTCTCCTCTGTAACTGCTCTAGCATCTATATCAATCGCTATCTGTCAGGCCTTCTGTGGAATCGCTCCAACAGGTATATGACTCCCTATCTGTGGTGCCTACTCTGTGACTGCTCTACCAGATATTTCACTCCTCCTTTATATGTCCTACACTGTAACTGCTCCAGCAGTAATATCACTCCGCTTCTCTTCAGCATAGTATGTAAATGCCACTGCAGCGATATCACTCCCCATCAGTCAGGCCTACTCTGTAACTGCTGAAAATGTGATGCTGGAAAAGCACAGCAGGTCAGGCAGAATCCAAGGAACAGGAGAATCGACGTTTCGGGCATAAGCCCTTCTTCAGGACTTATGCCCGAAACGTCGATTCTCCTGTTCCTTGGATGCTGCATGGCCTGCTGTGCTTTTCCAGCAACACATTTTCAAATGTCAACTCTCCTGTTCCTTGGATGCTGCCTGACTGGCTGTGCTTTTCCAGCAACACATTTTCAGCTCTGATCTCCAGCATCTGCAGTCCTCACTTTCTCCTACTCTGTAACTGCTCCAGCAGCGATATCACTCCTCATCTCTCAGGCCTACTTTGCAACAGCTCCAGAAGTTCCGTCACTCCCCATCACTCAGACCGACTCTAAGTGTTTCAGCAGCTGTATCACACCCTCTCTGTCAGGCCTACTCTGTAAATACTCCAGCTGCGAGATCACTCCCCATCTGTCAGGCCTTTCATCCTAACACCCACAAACGAAGCTGCATCAGAACATTATTTCAACGAGCCAACATACACTGCAATGCACAGGAACTACGCAGAGCAGAGGAAAATCACCTACACCGTGGATTCAAAAAGAATGGGCCCCCAATGAACACAGTCCCCCGATTGCTCAGCAACAAACCCAAACAAGCAGACAAATCACATCGAGAAACCCCAGCCATTCTCCCCGACATCAAAGACATCTCGGAAATGACTGCCAGACTACTCAGCCCCCTGGGCATCATGGTAGACCACAAACCCACTAATACACAAAAACAATAGCTAATGAACTTGAAAGACCCTATACGGAAAATGAACAAAATTAACAAAATACCGTGCAAGGACAGTAACAAACACTACATTGGATAAACAGGCAGAAAAATAGCCACCAGGATACCAATTATCCACAAAAATACATGACCCTCTCTCACGAGTGTCCTCACATACCGATGAAGAAGAACACCACTTCGACTGGGACAATACATCCATCGAGGACAATCCAAACAAAGAGACGCACGAGAATTCCTAAAAGCATGGCATTCCAATCCGAATTCTGTGAAGAAACACATCGAGTTAGACCCCCTCTACCAGACCCTGAGAAAAGGAACAAGACGTGACTTCACCACAGGAAATCACATCACCGCCGGAAATGACATTACCAACATAAAGAAACACCAGCATATAAATAGAAAGCAGTAATGTTCAGCATTGCTTCGCGTGAGGTCCACTGAACATGTTATCTAGTTGGGTAACGAAACGTCTGGAAATTAACCTTTCAGCTCAGCGAGCAAACCTATAACAAAAACCTCAACCTGAGCAACAAATCTTCTCAAAACCCGCTATCTGTAAGTGCATCAGCAGCTGTATCACTCCCCAAATGTCCAGCCTACTCTGTAACTATTCCAGCAGCTGTCTCATTCCCTATCAATCAGGCATACCTTGCAACTGCTCAAGCAGCCATATCACTCCCCATCTCTCAGGCCTACTCTAACTGTTCCAGCAGCTATATCAATCCACATCGGCCAAGTCTACTCTGTAACTGCTCCAGCAGCTATATCATCCCCATCCCGCAGGGCTACTCTGTAACTACTCCAGCAGCGATATCACTCCCCATTTGTCAGGCCTGCTCTTTCACTGCTGCAGCAGCTTTATCACTCACCATCTGTCAGGCCTCCTCTTTAACTGCTCCTGCAACTTCATTACCCCCCATCTCTCAGACCGATTCTGTGACTGATCCAGCACCAATATCACTCCCTGTCAATCAGGGGAACTCTGTTCCTCATCCAGTAGCGATATCACTCGCCATATGTCCGGCCTTTTCTGTAACTGATCCAGCAGGTATATGACTCCCCATCTCTCATGCCTACTCTATTGACACTCCACCGTCCGCATTACTCCCCATCAGTCAGGCCTACTACTCCAGCAGCCATATCAGTCACGATCTGTCAGCCCATCTCTACCACTGCTTCAGCAGCTATTTCGCTCCCCATCTGTATAGCCTACCCTTTAACTGCTACTGTAGCGACATCGCTTCCATCAGTGTGGCTTGCTCTGTAACTGGTCCAGCAGCTGTATCACTCACCATCTGTGTGTCCTACCGTGTAACTGGTCCAGCAGTTGTATGATTCCCCTTTTGTCAGGCCTACTCTGTAACTCCTCCCGCAGCAATAGCTCTGCCCATCTTTCACTCCTTCTCTGTATTTGCTCCAGCAGCCATATCACTCTGATTCTGTCATGCCTTCTCTGTAATTTCTCCATCAGCTATATTACACTCCATTTGTAACTTCTACTCTGTAACTGCTATCGCAGCTGAATCACTGCCCATCAGTCCGGCCTATTCTGTAACAGTTTTAGCAAATATATCACGCCACATCTGTCGCGCCTATTCTGTAACAACTCAGCGGCTAGATCATTCCCCATCTGTCAGGCCTACTCTGTAACTGCGCCAGCAGCGACATCATCCCAATCTGTCAGGCTTACTCTGAAAATGCTCCAGCAGCTATATCACTCCCATCTGTCAGGCCTACTCTGTAACTGCTCCAGCAAACATATCAGTACACATCTGTCAGGCCTACTGTTGAACTGCTCCAGCAGCGACATCACTCCCCATCTGTCAGGACTCCTCTGCACCTGCTCCAGCAGCAACATCGCTCCTCATCTGTCAGGCCTACTCTGTAACTGCTCCAGCAAACATATCAGTACACATCTGTCAGGCCTACACTCTAACTGCTCCAGCAGCAACATCACTGCCAATCTGTCAGGCTTACTCTGGAAATGCTCCAGCAGCTATATCACTTCCCATTAGTCAGACCTATTAACCTGCTCCAGCAGCTATGCCACACCCCATATGTGACGTCTTCCTGAAAACTGCTCCCACAGCTATATCACTCCCCATCTTTCAGGCCTACTGTTGAACTGCTCCAGCAGCGACATCACTCCCCATCTGTCAGGACTCCTCTGCACCTGCTCCAGCAGCAACATCGCTCCTCATCTGTCATGCCTACTCTGTAACTGCTCCACCAGCTAGATCATTACACATCAGTCAGGCCTACACTGTAACTACTCAGGCACATACATCACTCTACATTTGTCTGGCCGACTCTGTAACTGATCCAGTAGCTACATCAATCCCCATCTGTCAGGTCTACTCTGGAACTGCTCCTGCAGATATTTGACTCCCCATCTGTGAGGTCTACACTATAATCGCTCTACCAGATATGCCACTCTCCCTTTATCTGGCCTACACTGCAACTGCTCCAGCAGCTATATCACGCCCTTCTTTCAGTCCTCCCCTGTAACTACTCCAGCAGCAATATCACTCCCCTACTCTTCGGCATAGTGTATAAATGCAACTGCAGCGATCTCACTTCCTATCTGTCAGTCCTACTATATAACTTCTCCAGCAGCTATGTCACTTCCCATCTGTAAGACTTTCTATTTAACTGCTCCTGCACCTATCTCACTCCCCATCTATCAGTCCTAATATGTAACTGCTCCAGCAGCGATATCACTCCCCATCTGTCAGGCCTGCTCGGTTACTCTTCCTACAGCGATATCGCTCCCTATCTGGCAGGCCTACTCTGTAACTGCTCCAGACACTAGATCACTCCTCATCACTCAGGGCTACTCTCTAACTGCTTCAACAGCTGTATCACTCCCTATCAGTCAGGCCTACTCTGTAACTGGTCCAGCAGCTAAATCACTCCCCATCTGTCAGGCCTATTCATCAACTGCTCCAGCAAACACATCGCTCCCAATCGGTCTAACCTACTTTGCAACTGTTCCCACTCCACATCTGTCGGGTCTACTGTGTAACTGCTCCAGCAGCAATATCACTCCCCTACTCACTGGCTCCAGCAGCTATTACACTCCACATCTGTCGGGCCTACTCTGTAACTGCTCCAGCATCGACATCATTCCCAATCTGTCAGACCGACTCTGTAACTGTTCCAGCAGCAATATCACTCCCCATCTGTCCAACATATTATGGGAATGCCCCTGCAGCGATTCAACTCCTCATCAGTTGGTCCGACTCGGTAACTCCCCCAGCAGCTTTATCAATCCCCGTCTGTAAAGCCTACACTGTAACTGTTCCAGCAACGATATCACTCCCAATCTGTCATGCCGACTCAGTAACTGCTCCAGTAGCGATATCACTCCCCATATGAGACGCTTACACTGTAACTGTTCCAGCAGCTATATCAATCCTCGTCTGTCACGCCTACGCTGTAACTGCTCCAGAAAATACATCATTCCCCACTTGGCATGCTGATTCTGTAACTACTCCAGCAGGTGTATTACTCCCCATCTGTCACGGCTACACTGTAATAGCTCAGCAGGCTTATCACTCCCCTTCTGGCAGACCGACTGTGTAACTGCTCCAGCATTGACATCACTCCCAATCTGTCAGACCGACTCTGTAACTGTTCCAGTAGTAATATCACTCCCCATCTGTCCAGCTTATTTTGTGAATACCACTGCAGCGATATCACTCCCCATCCGTCAGGCCTACTCGGTTACTCGTCCAGCAGCTGGATCAGTTCTCATCTGTCGGGCCTACTCTGTAAATGCTCCAGCAGCTGCATCACGCCCCATCTCTCACGCCTACTCTGTAACCGCTCCAGCAAATACATCATTTCCCATTTGTCATGCTGACTCTGTAAATACTACAGCAGGTGTATCACTCTCCATCTGTTACGTTGACTCTGTAACAGATCAGCAGCGATATGACTCCCCATTTCTCCGGCCTAATCTGCAATTGCTCCAGCAGCGATATCACTCCCCATTTGTAAGGCCTACTCCTTAACTGTTCCAGCAGAGATATCATTCACCATCTGTCAGGCTATCCCTGTCACAGCTCCAGCAACGATAACATTCCCCATCCGTCACAGTGACTCTGTAACGGCTCCAGCAGGGGTATCAAACCCCATTTTTCAGGCCTACTCTGCAATTGCTCCAGGAGGGATGTCACTCGACATCTGTCACGCCTACTCTGTAACTACTCCAGCAGCTAAAAAAAAATCACATCTGTGAGGCCTTCTCTCTAAATGCTCGAGCATCAATACCACTCCCCATCTCTCCGGCTTAGTTTACAAAGGTCCCTGCAGTTATATTACTCCCTATTTGTCAGGCCTACTCTGAAACTGATTCAATAGCTTTACCACTCCTCATCTGTAAGACATACTCTGTAACTGACCAACAGCTATATCACTCTCCAAATATCTGTCAGGCCTACCCTGTAACTGCTCCAACACCGATATCACTCCCCATTTGTCTGGCATATTATGTAACTGCTCCATCAGCTATGCCACTCACCATCTGTCAGACCTTTTGTGTAACTGTTCCCGCAGCTATCTCATTCCACATCTGTCAGGCCTAGTATGTAACTGATCCAGCAACTATATGACTCCCTATCTGTCAGTTGTACTGTGGAACGGCCCCTGCAGCTACATCACTCCCCATCAGTAAGGCCTACTCTTTAACTTCTCAGCAGCGACATCACTCCGCATCTGGAAGGCACATTCTTTAACTGGTCCTCCAGCGATATCATTCCCCTTCAGTCTGGCATAGTAATGTAAGTGGTCCTGAAGTGATATCATTCCCCATCAGTCAGGCCTACTGTGTAACTGCCCCTGCAGCTATATCACGCCCCCTCTGTCTGGCCCACCAGGTAACGGCTCCAGCAGCAATATTATTCCCCGTCTATAAGGCCTACTCTTCAATTGCTTCAGCAATCATATCTCTCCCAATCTGCCATCCGTCTCAGTAACTGCTGCAGCAGCTATATCACTCCCCATCTGTCGATCCTGCTCTGTAACTGCTCTGGGAGATATATCACTTCTCATCTGTCATTCCTACGCTAACTGTTCGAGCAGCGATATCACTCTCCATCATTCAGGGATACTATGTAACTGATCCAGCAGCAATGTCACTCCCCATCTGTCAGACATTCTGTGTAACTGTTCCTGCACATGTATTACTTCTGATCTATCAGTCCTACTTTAACTGCACCAGCAGCAATATCGCTCTCCATTTGTCAGGTTACTCTATAGGGTGTGGTATAACTACCCATCTGTCAGGCCTACTCTGCAACTTCTCCAGCAGCCACATCACTCTCCTCTGTCAGGCCCATTCTGTTACTACTCCAGCAGAGATATCACTCCCCGTCTATCAGGCCTACTCTCTACCTGGTTCGGCAGCTCTATCTGTCAGCCCTGCTCTGTAACTGCTCCCCCAGCTATATCACTCCTCCTTTATCTCGCCAACTCTATGACTGCTCCAGCAGCTATATCACTCACCACCTGTCCGGCTCCCTCTGCCTGCTCTGTAACTGCTCCCCCAGCTATATCACTCCTCCTTTATCTCGCCAACTCTGTGACTGCTCCAGCAGCTATATCACTCGCCACCTGTCAGGCTCCCTCTGTAAATGCTCCAGCAGCAATATCAATCCCCACCTCTCCGGCATAGTATATAAATGTCCCTGCAGTGACTTCACTCTCAATCAGAGAGGCCTACTCTGTGACTGCTCCAGCAATGATATCACTCCCCATCTGTCAGGCGTACTATGTTACTACTTCAGGATCTGTGCAGCTCACCATCTTTCCGCACTTATGTGTATCTGCTCATGCAGAGCACTTCCCACCTGTCAGGCCTACTCTGTAACTGCTCCAGCAGCAATGTCACTCTGCATCTGTCAGATCTACATTGTAACTGCTCAAGCAGCGATATCACTCGCCATCTATCGGGATTACTCCAGTCCTGACAGACTCTGTGGACTATTGTCACAATCACCACATTCAGGCCCTCAAAGTCCCCCTATATTCAGAGTACTTCTCCAGGCACAACACTCCTCAACTCTGTTTGTTCCTCCACTCCATACAATACTCCCTGCATCTCAAACGCTCAACCTTTGTGCAACTCGTTATGAAATACATAAATGAATTCGACCGAGGTGTATTTTGACTCATTAGCATGTTTGAAGTTGACACTAAGATTGGAGGCTGAGCAGATTGTGAAGAGGACTGTCCGAGAATACAGCCGAACAAAGATAAATTGGCGATTTGGGCAGAGAAGTTGCAGATGGAGTTCAATCCAGACAAATGCAAGTTGATGCATTCTGGAAGATGCAATCGGAAAATGAACTATACAGTAAATGGAAACGTCCTGGGAAAAATGATGTGCAGAGATCTGGGTGTTCGGATCCATAGTTCCCTGAATGTGTCAATGCAGGTCGAAGGAATGGTCAAGAACTCATATGGCATGCTTTCCTTAATTGGACGGGGTAATTAGTACAAGTTATGTTACAGTTGTGTATGACTTCGGTTCGGCCACATTTGGAATACTGCATAAAGTTATGGTGGCCATATTACTAAAAAGATGTGGATGCTTTGGTGAGGTTGCAGAGGAGGTTCACCAGGACGTTGCCTGGTATGGCGGGTGCTAGCTATGAGCTGAGATTGAGTTGATTAGGATTATTTTCATGAGAAAGAAAGAGGTTGGCGGGGACCTGACTGATGCTGACAAAATCATGAAAGGTGTTGACAGGGTGGATAACAAGATTTTTTTTCCCAGATTGGGGGACACAATTACGAGGGTCACGAGTTCAAAGTGAGAGTGGAAACGTTTACAGCAGATATATGTGGCAAGTTCTTTACGCAGAAGGTGGTGATTGCCTAGAACAGTTTGCCACCGGAGGTGGTATTGGCGGGAACAATAGCTTCATTAAGGATGATATCTAGACTGATACATGTATGGGCAGAAAACAAAGGGATCTCCATTCTTAGAAAATAGGCGGTAAGTTTAGATACAGAATCTCGATAAACACAGGCTTGGAAGACAGAAGGGCCTGTTCCTGCGTGGTAATGTTCTTTGTTCTGCAACTGTCCACCTGTGTTCCATATTACTGTCTCTAAAAATATTCCTCTTTGCATAGTAAAACCTCCAATCATCCCCATCTCTGTACGCTCCTGCAGATCCAACATCACTTTTTATCTGTGCAACTAACTTCAGTCATTAAACTCTCTCAAAATGTGGAGTACCTATAATCCTCCCTAAGTATGTTATCCTATGATGTCTCTGCAACACCCCAATCTGTAGAATCCAGTCCAATTCCTTTTTACTGTCCCGATCCAGTTCCTATAAGACTCACTATCTATTTAAGCTCTTCCAGTATCTTCATTCAGCTACTCATCTCCATAATCCCCTCCTGCTGTTACACTCCTATCTTGTAAACGTCACCCTGGCCTACAACCCTTCCTACCGCAAGAATCTCCTCCAGTTTGTGCAATTCTCCCTATCTGTTCGTCTCCAGGCCTTATTGCTGTTCGTGTGTCTGTAAGCTCAGCCAAACTCTCCAGCCTCCCCATCGATATAACCTCCAGACCTCCTCATCTGATATCAGCAAATATCTTCATTCACTGTGGCTTTCCGTATGTCTGTTAGTTTCTCAATTTTATTCAACTCTCTTAGCTTATGTAAATAGCACTATTCCATAAAATACTCCTCATCAGTGTAAATTAACCTCATCCTACTCTGAGAAGCCTCACTGTCCTTTTTATCACCTGCAATCCCTTCAGATCCCCCTGTGAATTTCCTAAAGGCATTCCCCTCACCAACATTGTCGACCGCTTGTAACTATGCGTATCCATATAATTTCCTCGATCCCCTGAATGCCTCCCTAACTCTGTGACCTCTATCCATCCAGAGAAACATCCACAATCACTGAAATACCCTTGGGATTGTGTCCAGGCAAATGAAATGACAGCATTAACTGAAGTGAATAGATATGTTCGAAATGTCATTATGGGGATGTGGCTACAGAATTGCGTAGCTATGAAGTTAATATTGAAGGGTTGTCGGGATTTCATCGGGATAGGGAAAACGACAAGCAAGTTTTTTTAACGTTGTAAATAAAGGATGTGGTGAGTGCATAGGTAAGACAGCAATATGGATCTGAAAATCAAGCTTTAAATTCTATTTGTGTGGAACTGAGAAACAGCAAGGGGCAGCAAACGTTAGCAGGAATTACCTTATAGGCAGCAAACAGTGATGGTAATGTAAATATGGTTACAAT